>NW_027315746.1:16097136-16397136 GCF_026437365.1 Eucyclogobius newberryi
TCTCTCTCTCTCTCTCTCTCTCTCTCTCTCTCTCTCTCTCTCTCTCTCTCTCTCTCTCTCTCATTTGAAAGTAACTAGTACTAGATTACATGGGTGCACAAAACGAATGCGTTACGTTACTCGTTACTCTCAAAAAGTAATTGGTACCGAGTACTTAACGCGGTACCTCAACTCTGACTACGACTGACAAAATATTGGTATGTGACTTAAACTTCCTATTCTTAAGTCGTACAATACAAACAATGTATGCTGATTAACCAAGAGCCCCTTGTAAAATGCATTGACTGGACATCATATAATTGAGTGATTTTATTGAATGTGTTCTGATGATTACATTGTACCCTTTTTAAAGCTTGAATGAACAGATGACCATTCTTCAACACGGTCTCTTTCATTATCGACCTATATATCTTTAGATTAAGGGCACTTAATAACTCATATTTTTCCATAGGAATGAAAAAGAATGGCGTTATCAAGAATGCCTTGAAGTAGCATGCCAAGTGTTTTTCACTCCCAAAGTGCTGTAGTCGTCTGTCCAACTACCACTCTCAGACAATGAGCATCTGATTATGAAGTGCAGCCCTTGTTTCCATAAAGTGTTAGAACAAGAAAGGCCATCTGAAAGGCACTTCAGAACAAAATTATGTAAATTCAAAAACAGCTTTTTGGACACAGGAAAGCAGCGGGAGGCGGTAATCGGAAACATGTTAGTGGTTTGGAGATGAATATTCATGAAAATACATTTTTAATATATTCCCAGGGTCAGTACATGAGAAGAAAATCTGACAATGAATGTCTTTTATTGTTTAAGTAACAAGAAAAGGTAAGTTGGAGGACATATCAGACATTCAAAGTAGGTGACAGAATGAAAATCGGGTAGACTAAGGTTGGAGGATGGAGATTGAAATTCAGTGATCTCTCGTCTGGTACTAACATTTCCCACCATTTCCATACCAAGAGAGAGGCTTGATAAAAAAAAAAAATCCATTATTATAATAAGACAATATTGTGTAAGACAATATAATAATAATAATACCTACTTTTTTTCTTCCCTGAGGTCTAAAATAGTTCCGACATAAAAAAGACAAAGTCTAAATAGTCAGAAAAAGTCCTGATTGTGTCCTATTTATGTGATTATTTCCAGTATTGACACTATTTATACTCAACACTCTTGATACAGGCGCTAGAATTAGTGTGGATTAGAATCTGGGTTTTGATACTTTTGACACCTCTTTACGGCCAATCATCTGTCAATAAAAGCATGTGGTTTGAAGCAGAGTTAACATTTTGGAGGGAAAAAAATTGAAGTTCTTTGAGTTTAGGTAATTTATTTTGAAAGTTATGTATCATTTTTAATACGACAAAAATAAAATCTAGTAGATCAGTGTATATGCAAGGGACAAAGTGAAGTCCTAAAAGCTAATTCACAGTCATTTGAATTGTCCATTGTCAATGCAGGATCTGAAAGTAGTAAATGCACAAAACTAAATTAAAAATTATCAATCCAACTGATTGTCTAAACTAATAAAATCACAAACAAAAGAGAAGAGTGCAAAGAAAAAATCCTTTCAGTCATATGCGCAGCTAAACAAAACTGTTTTTAGCTTAGATTTGAACATTGTCAACTCTGCAGACTAACAACAAAGAAAAGAGAGTTGGAGTTCGCACGGTCAGTCACAAGTGAACATTAAGAGCATAATTACATGGTGCAATATTCATTCTCTGATTCTTTCTATTGCTCTCCATTTGTCCTCTCATCTGTTGATTGTCACACAAGGTCAGGGTTATGAAACACAAACACATATCCACACACAGGACAACAGGGAGAGGCAGTGAATGGCTCTTTACAACAATGTGTGTCGTAGGTTGAATGCAGAGCGTTGCACCAAACAAAAGTGTGCGAGCCAGCCAACTGGCCTGGCACCACTTGGCACAGGACTGGCGCGCTCGTCCTTGGTATGACAATGAAATATCCAGACAGGCGCAAATATGTACAAGGTCCTGGCATAAACTTCAGGTAACACACTGCTTTACTAAACAGGGCTACTCCATTCCAATCACAACATTGCATAAATAGCTCTTTTTTCCCCCGAATTCATTGTTTAACCCCGATATCTTTGGACGCTCATGCTTCCATATAAAAGAACAGGACAATAAAAAAAGTTTGGACCTACTTTAGTTTGAAACATGTTTTATAACTTCTCTGTGTATGGTAAAAAATGCTGCCTGGCTTGTAAATGCTCTGCCCTAAATACTGTTATTATCAAACCGACTTAAGAGTAGAGTAGGTATTGTAATTTTACAGTAGGCAAACGTCTCAACACCTTTACCTGTGACTCATGTCACGCCATTCAATATATCAACACTTGGGAGGATAGTCTTCAGTGAATTCATATTTGGTCAAAAATAAACAACGACCAAAAGCTACAACATATACAAGGGCATACTACTGTGTATGTGTAATACAAATCTGTGTCACTTTGAGAGGATTGGTGAGCCTATTTCTTCTGTACAAATTGTGAAATCCTGTCTATAGCTTAAGGCTATGTAGTTGAGGTATTGCTTCAATACCACATGCCCCACCTCTAAATTTTCTTTGTTGAGACACCATCACCAGCAGGAAAATAAAGACATGACTAATGGGCTGGAGTTAAAACTTAACATCTAGTTACAGCGTGTCAATTCAAAAGCATGTGGAAAGGCTTAGCGGTGCCGCAATTCAGCCCGCAGTAAAACCTTAAAGGATTTGATAGGACCAGGCCGGCGTCAGTAAACGGGAGTGCCTTTGGTTTACTGATTCTCCTGTGAGTGGGGATGTGTGTGGGCAGAGGATGTGTTAAACATGTGCGAAGGGACCCAACGACACTACTGTGTGGACATAAAGGCGAGCGGGGGGGTGAGAAGTTTGAAAAGAAATACAAAAAGGCAAGAGAGCGAGCGGAGCGAAGAAAAGCTAGGGCCTCCTTACTCAGCAGGAGCCGTCTGCCAGAGCAGGAGTCAGGCAAGAGACCACAGGGACCAGCGTGGACGCGTGCCAAATACAATGACCTGCGAAGCTGCCAGGCCACTAAGTGTGTGTCTGTGTGCAGCTGTGAGAGCGTGTGCGTGTGCCTGTGTGTGTGTGCGTGTGCGCGTGTGTGTGTGTGTGTGTGTGGGAATGTGGGTGTGCATTCCTGGAGCCACGCTGCCCGCCTCTCCACAGTTACACTGACAATATGCAATAGACCCTCTATCAGCAGAGAGAGGGGCGGAGCAGACAGGGAGAAGAAACCCAGGACAAATTAAAAGTCAAAAGGCAAAATACAATTATGGCTAATAATCAAGTAAATCGGGTAATTTGATTACAAAAAAGCTTTTATTAATATTTATTGCAGAAAGATATTTTTTTCTTTTTAAACACGTGCATCTGTGGGGCACGAGGCGCATGGAACTAATTGTGGTGCTTGTTTCACACAGAGCTCGTTTCTCCACGTCACTTGCAGCAACTAAACAGAGGAGAGAGCGGCGTATTTTAAACTCAGTGTGTCTACAAATTGGAGTTTTGCTGCGTGAAAGAACACGGAGGACCGAGATGATGAAACAGAAAGTCCACGCCAAGGGACGAAGACACAAAGGCTGAAGTGAATGACACACGGGTCTAATGCTGAAAAATGACTCGACCTCAGTGGAGAATCATCTACAGAGCTGCAGAGTTACAGCACTCAAAACACAACACAACCAACACTGGCCTCATGTTACAAAGTTTTACAAACATGTGTAGATGTTTCTTACCTTAAGTGATGTGACATAAAATGCCAATTCATTCATAAATAATGTTACTGCTCAGATTTTTTTGTTTGAGTTTACAATACACCAAACTTTAGACATGTTTAGACATTTATAAAGATTCTGACAGGAAAAAAATGAAAGCAATGTGTTTTTTCTTTCTTTTATAGCTGTGAAATTTCTGTGGAACACCAAGATGAATCCTTTCAGAAATGAACAAGTAGATGATCTCAAAGATACTGAAATGTGGCAGATGCACTCATCATAGATATTTGGACTGGTGTGTCTGTTTATAGAAGTTAAATATACCTATGTGAAATTAAGAATAAAATGTGTTATTTCAAGGCGAAGCTCCTTAATTATAATTAAGGCATAGCATAGCATGTCTGTTACAATAAACCACAAGTGTGTAATATATATATATATATATATATATATATATATATATATATATATATATATATATATATATATATATATATATATATATTTATTATTTATTTAATTTTATGGTTTATTTATTTTTTTACTTGATTAATCGAAGAAATTGCAGTGACAGCAAACAATTCTTTTTTTAAAAGTTTTTTTTTGCCCTTAGGCATTTGTCTGCACTTGTATCCTTTATAAAGATGACGTGAAAATAATTAAATAATATATTCAATAGCCTATAATTGACAGAAAAGTGATATTTTAATTGATATTAAATTGTATTTATTTTTAATTTAATTAATTTTTTCACACTAATGATCGCGGGCCGGCCCTCTACTACTTGCCTGGATTCGAATATGGCCCTTGGAGGAAAATAATTGCCCACCCCTGGTATATACACTGTTATTTTTCACTGTGCAAGTTGCCAAAAACCAAAAAAGACTTTGTAAAGACCTTTGTCATGGTCTGATCTTGCAGTGCTTACAATGTAGTTCCTAGAACTTCCTCTTGAGCCATGAACCCTGGAAAAACTACACAATGTTGAGTAATCAATCAAAGCTACAAATTTGCCTTTGCCCATCTCCAAATAGCAAATTCCTTCAACTAGAATATGGAAGTACTGCACAAAGTATTGCTACAGCGTACATGCTTTGCTCTGACGGCCTCAATGTGAAATCCAATTTAAGTAATGTAAACTTAAACAGTCAACTTTCTGTCCTGACTAAACTTGCTAAAAAGAGGTCTACTCTGGATACACCAAAAGCTTAGCTAGCAGAATGTGTAAATAGTGTGTCATATTTGGTCTTAACATTGTGATCTTAACATTGTGATCTTAACATTGTGATCTTAACATTGTGATCTTGTCCCAAACCACAAAGCCCAGCTGTGATCCTGAGCAAGATTTCAAGTGCTACTGGACACAAACCAGACCTTGGAGCCCAAGAATGTAGAGAGTGTTTCGGACGAGCTTTATTTTAGTTGAAAGTAGCACAGGTCCCATCTGGAGAGGACACCAATAGCAACTTGCACTATCCCAAAGTCTTAGGCACACACAGGCAGCTATTGTCTGCTTGAGCCAAGGGGGTTAAAAGGGGCCATCTTCTTCCTGCCGACTCGTGAATGCTCTTTCCTTAATCCTGTTATCTCTGTCCCAATAAGAAATACATTAATAAATAGAGCTCAGACCATGTACTGGCTCATCAGTGGCTGCTGGCAGTTTTCACTCCAACAGGGGCTGTCTGAAGTGTGGATACTTTAAACTATTAAAATTGCAAAAGAGAAGGAAAAAAATATATAATTATTACCAATCTCAATAGATGAGAAACTTGAATTAGTGTCAAATGTAGTGAAGGTTTATGATCAAGTAAGGTTTCCCATT
Organism: Eucyclogobius newberryi; assembly: GCF_026437365.1. Lineage (NCBI taxonomy): Eukaryota > Metazoa > Chordata > Actinopteri > Gobiiformes > Gobiidae > Eucyclogobius > Eucyclogobius newberryi. The sequence continues at coordinate 16,102,709 of NW_027315746.1, forward strand.
TAAATTTAATTGTATTAACCTCCCAGAAGACAGCTTAAATAGCATAAAATTTAACGTTTTATTTAAAATGCTTTATTGGACAGGACAGTCGATGCATGACATGTAACTTGCCTGGCATCCAAAACACAATTCTTTAAGAAGAGTGATTCTGGTGGTCACCCCTCCCCCAGATGCGTCTTCATTGATTTTATCCAAATCAAATCAACAAAATCAAACTTCTCACCTCAGCTTAACAGCGTTTTGTGTTTTGCTCATTGATTCTGCAGAAATATGCAATGTTTTTAACCTGTAATTTGGCCCTGTGGGGCCATGTGCCTGCTTCCCTGACAATGGACAAGTTCAATGCTACACTGAAATATTCCAGCCAAAGCAATCTCCATGGAGACAGGTACCTTCCACCAGAAAACTTATTTAAGACACATTTAAAGCCATGCAAATGAGAACTATACCAAGACTACATATTGTGAAAGAACATAAATACAAGTTTTCTGTGTAGTCCCATTTGTAATTGTCTTGTTCGAGTGCTACACCCTGCTTATCTTATGTGCAGCAAACATCTGATCTCCCACAAAAGAATGTCTATGCTACCCATGTAAAACTAGCCCTGCTGCTCAGATATCTCTTGGCATAGTTCTGATAGAAAACAGTCCATTGACTAAGTTTCTATAATAGGAAGCCATTGCAGTGATCATTAGTAAGGAATGAATAAGTGCACAATGTAAAAGACTACCAAAGAGGAGCTCTAAGTTTACATGCTTAAGGGCTTAAAGTCTGAATGAGTGTGTGTGACAGGCCGAGACATTGAGATCGTTCCGTTTTTTTCTAGCGTCATAAACACTCCCTACTCTAGGCTTTGAACTCAATAGAAATGTCACAGCGGCCTGTGCACAGGCGCACACACACACACACACACACACACACATTCAATCCTGATGATAAAGGAAGAGGTCCTTTTAGAGCGAGGACCTGAGGGAGACAGATGAAGGGAAACTCCCCCTGAAGTTAGGAGACAGACATGACACAACACAGAGGAGCGCATGGGAGACAGACTACAAAGGAACAGGACAGATACCTGCTAACGCTATGCAGCTAGTCCGTCCACATATTACATGACTTGTGAAAGTGCGTTCAAAGAATCTTACGTACACGGAAGTATAGGACGCTTAAGTGTTCTGAAGATGTTCTGGGCAAAGGTTATTGGGCATCATGTGTGGGTGATTGAGGCACAGGACCTGTAATACACCGGACTACAACAACATTGCCATACTTAGATCATTTTGAGTGCGTTTTTAATGTAGGAATAAAGCTGGAATTGCTATATGGTTGGAGATTCAAAGCATGTGTAAATCAGGTTAGACTGATCCTCATTTTAAGACTATTAAACTAATCTACACCGTGCCATTACGCAACTTCCCAGAACCGTAATGTAATCCAGTTATTTCGAGTTCCTGTGTAAATGTGATCTAGAGAGGCTTCATGTTGTTATTCATTAAATGGATGTGCTGTTACTAGTCATTGTGTAGTTATAAGGTGCGCTTAATTACATTCATGTAGTTGCTGGGAAACCTAGCTTTCCAAAAACTTAAATTCTTGTTGAGCGCCATTTGTGCTCAGAACTGGTCCAGGCAGGCCTCCTGTAGCCTAGCATTTATTTCAGAAAAATGACTCTTTCCTGGCTTTGTGGTATTTGATATCAAATCCATTCAGCAAACCTGTCTTTGGCTGACAGCTTATGTCTTTAGGTGATTCAATGAGTCACCTGGCAACTAACTACAGAGAGATTCAACACAGCCTACCTGAACTATCACATGCTCCTCACACTGCACCTGCTACACAGCACTATTTTAAGCTCAGATTTGAATGGATTCTACTGGTCACTGCTCCAGACACAACAGAAGTGTGGAGCTGGAGTGGATGAACAAGTGAGCATGAGGGTCTGATCATGGTCTATGATTTTCCCACCAGAAGACTCTGACAGTGTGCCCCCGGGCCCCAGTGACCACTCGCTTCCAACTGAAATGCTCTTTGTAAGTTAAAAGGTGTGCCAGGCTCGCTGTAGACCATTGCAACAAAAGCAGTGGTTAAATAGCATGGGAACCCCCTTAGGGGTGTGGGCCAGGGTCAGTCCGTCTGTTCATTGTATGACTGTAGTCCGAGCTGCTCTTTGGGGAACTGACCACAATATTAGGAATGTATCAAATTGACCAGGGAAGTGTCCTTTCTATATAGCAGCCTCATAAATGGCCAATGCTGTCTGGGCTTAGATTGAAACAAACCATATACCTTTGAACCTTTGAACAAGTGCACTGGTTTACCAAAGTGAATCTTTACTACTTAAGAGATAATTTTGATGGCAAATTCAATCTGTTGAGCCAAGCCTTCATACATACCGGGATATTTTTGTCTTTAAATTGCATACAATATGCTCCCTGTCAAAAACAAAGCAGCAGACTACAATTTGACTCTTTCACAAGGCCAAAAGACTCAAATTGCATGGAATCATTTCTTTCACCAAAAGCCCATAAGCTTTGGAGCAGCCGGCTCAGGTCACTGTAAAATAATCGGCTCTGGTAATAGCTCCAAACAGACTCTGCAATCAGGTGCTCTGTGTAGGCAGCCATACAAGTCTTTCCTGCTAAAGACTTTACATACTGGAAATGACAAAGAAGTCTTCTGCTTGCTGAGGCAAGTAAAAAACATGGAGGACAAAACGCACATGTCAAGCAGCTCTGCCTCTCAGTGCAGCATTAAGGAGACTCCAATCACTGCGAATTACCCTGACAAAACCTCTTCAATCACACTGCTACCCCCCACCGCCAGCACACTTGCCTTCACACTTGTTCTTCTGCATCCATGTGCTCTGAAAGGAAGACATGTAAGACCCCTAATAGTAAAATATAATGACTTTAACTGTACCAGATGAAGCATAAGGTGAAGATGCACTGAGACAGCCAATTACACTCTGGATGGCCACTCCCTCCATCAGCAGTGACAGGCTAAAGAGGAGGGAACATTTTTAAAAATATATGGAGATCTGTTTGGTGTTTGAAGCAGATGAGATAAGATTGGATTTAATTGCTTGGTTCAAACACATGGCTTTAATCCCATTGTTACAGTGCGCCGTTTCATCCCACTGATAACACTCCACACTTTGAACGCAGATTTACACACACACATAAAGATTGTGCTTCTGCTGTCGTGGCAGAAAAAGTGCTTAGTGTACCGCATGCTCCTTTTTTGAGGCAAAATGTAACTAGGTGGAAATTAGACTTTAAAATCACAAAAGAAACAATGGACTCGACCAGGAAGAACGTAGGCTATTTATATAGTATTTTTAATTTACAAGGTCAGTGAGAAAGTCTCCAGTAAGCACTTTCTAAGTAAGTAAGTACCTTTAACTCACAAGGTGCTTAGTAACAAGATACAATGAATGCAAATTGATTAAAAATAGATAAAATGTCAAATAAGCAATGTAAAATGCAATGCAAAAACAACACAAACACACAAGCAGATAAATAAAAAACAGAGCAATTAAAACGAAGCAAAGGTTATACAAGTGAGTCTTAAAGTTTGTTTTGAATGACTCGACCTTGACCAATTCTGCTGCCTGTCTGAAAAGTAATTTCCTACTTCGATTTCTACTTCATTGAAGAAGAAAAATAAGAAAATTGGCTATTCCTTTTGGAAGACTGTTACTGGTTATCTAAAAAATAAAAATAAAAAGTATCTGATAAAAAAGTTATCTGTTTATAATCTGGTAAGCTAATGAAACCTAGTAACAAAATGATTAAATTGTTATTGCTGAATGGAAATTTAGTGTGTTCCTCCTTCAGGTTAGAAGGGACGTTTAGAGAAACTTTACTTGAATTGAAAAATATTACTGGGGGGGGGGGGGGGGGGGGGGGGGGGGTGTGTATGACCAGCTGAAGGCAGGCTGCGGTGACCCACACACTTACGCGCACAGCTCCGTGTGTGCGTGTCTGGCGGGTGAGGGGTCCTGACCGCACTCATTCTCACGCCTGCTGACCACATTAATCACGTTGCATATTGCCGGTGCGTGTGTGTGTGTGGGTATACTTGACTGCTTCCATCAATTCATTCTTCCGTCTGGTCCTACCCCTTTTACTCGGGGCATCCCCCATCCCCCCACCACCACCCACCTCCTCTCCTGAGCTCTACCCCTGGTGTGTGATGGACTGCTGGGAGCCTAATGAGAGCCCTCCTGCCCCTTTGGCTCTTTTTGGTGATTGCAGAGTGTGTGTGAGTGGGGGGATGGTTGAAGCTGAGGTGACAGGTTGGTTATATACCTCTACATTTGAAGCCCTTGTCTTCACACCTCTTTCCCATCTCACACCCAAGCTATACCCCGCTCTTCACGCCAGCCTCCTGCAGCCATCTTGACATTCATTTGCTGTTAAGGGTTCAGCCTAATGGGGTACGGGCGAGTTGGGAGACTGGCGAAACCACCTGAAATCCTTCTAGGAGCAGGTGGGCAGCAAAATACTCTGGAATAATGGGTATTCTCCTCAGGTAAATAGCTATGGATAATATCTACAACAACAACAACAGAGCTATTTACAAAATGTTTTTTGGTGAAGAAATATAAAGATTCTTAACTTGATAAGAAAATGTTACACATAATGGGCCATAATGTTTTTTGCCCATCGGCCAGCAACGTAAAATGTGCATTAGAGCCACAAGTCTCATCTAGACAAATATGTATTTCGGTCTACGATCATCAATTTTGCCAACAACATATCTGCAATGTGATTTTTGCTTTGCTTATCTAAACACCAATTTATTTTATTTCCATTTCTCTTTTAAGGGTTACGAAGCAATGTGCAAAGCTTCACACACCAAATGACTGAAATCCCACCAGCCATACAGGAGGCCACAGCCAATTTGCTAATGCACACTGACAATGTGAATAACTATAATTGGGTACTGGGTTTCTAAGTGATATAATTATTCATAGTTTAGGAGCTAAGTGCTTCCTTTAGAATCGTATCTGTACAATTGGGGTAAAGGGAGTGATTGCGATAAAAGCAGTAGGCGAGCGTGAAAAGTAAAAGGAGTGACCAGATAAAACCGTGCAATGACTTAAGCTCAAATCACTTGTCGAGGTCATTAGTGCTTAAGTATAACTCAAAAACGTAGAAGACATGTGCTGAAAGAGTGTGGCGCCTGGGAGATCAAAGCTAAACCAAATGTATGGAAATAGTCTCAAATCCGGCTATAATGGCCATCTCGCACACAATAGCCTCCTATGGGCCAGCGGTAATGGCACCATTGAGGAAGTGCACGCTAACACACAAGCACATGTGTGTATTCAAAAGGCATTGTGAAGTGGGCCCCATATCTATGATCTGTGACTGTCCACTTCCAGCTGAGATGAGGGCCACAATCAAGCCAAATTTACAGCATTCAAAGGAGAAAGCTCTAAACATCTGCACGGAGATCAAGCAGCATTGAATACAGCACAAAGCAACGAGGGGGAAAGAAAGAAATGAAAATCTGACAAATTTTACTTTTTTCACAATACAAACAAGATTTTGATACAAAGGAAAAGATAGAGAAAAATACTCAATACTGATTTTTTAAAGATCAAATAATTGTTTTTAATAAATATTGTAATATATAATATTTTAATATTAACTTACAACCGAATGTCATTCTTGAAAGGAAGTCAAAAGGTCTTGATTTTGAAAACTGTCCAGTTTACAATAAAAAAGGGAACAAAAATAGATTAAAAATGAAAATAAAATGATGTTGTAAACTTAAACTAGCAAACTAAATAGTAGAAAAGTGATATGTCTGCACCGTGGGTCATGTCACATTTGACTAGTACTTTAACCGTAGACATTTAAAGACATTTCTGTCGGAATATCATTATCGGAAAACATTTGCATATGGTCTTATTCTACCTCAGCAATACGCCACGACTCCAGGTTGCTCCCTGTGTCTGGGTGGGTTTCCTCCAGACAATCGGATTTTCATCAACCCAAAACATGTGAAATAGGCAATCCTCCAGCTAAGATGGTCAAACCCAAGATCTGAAGAAAGGTCTTCAAGCGCTGCACTGTAGCAACTCACAGCTCCTGACAACTTACACCAGCAGCACTAGTTGAAGGATGGGTCAAATGCAGTCATTTCAGTTTCCCTACTTCTGCAAACCTACGGTAGAATATTTTACTCTTTTTTTTTTTTGACAAACTGACAACAGATACACACATGTAACCGCAGATTACATGACACACACAAAAACGTTTATGTATGGGAAAGCTATGGCAAATGCACTGGTGACTTTGCTTGATGGTTTCGAATATAATGTTTTTTAAATAATACCATTTCTTGATATCACTAATCTAATAAATCTGCCAGCTAGGAGTTGTCTCTTAAATTGCAAACAGACAAAGACTAAGGGAGTGTGCAAAGCTGAACATTCACGTCAAAGCTAATTAAATGCTTCTAAGTTGAATGTTTGGGGAAATGTACTCATTCTCTTTTATGCCAAAAGTCAGAGGAGGAGATCAATGCCATGCTAAATGAAGCTAGAAGCTGCAGGCAATTAGCTTAGCCTAAAGAGAGCCTGTCTGCGCACTGGGACATCTCCACCCACGGTCTTCAACTAAGTCCAAGCTGCATTATCATCATCGCTTGATTCAAGAACTGCCTCAAACTCTAAAAGGGTTCACAAAATGCCTGAAAATAGGAGACACACCTTGGACAAATGCAATGCTCGAATGAGTTCTATCCAACCATCAAGTAATCAATAGCGCTCCGGAATAGGCCGTTTTTTCAGCTCGTTTGAAAAGGAGAAAGGCAAAAAATGGGTTTGGACATCACCAAAATGTTTTAATGTAGTTTTATTGGATTAAATTATGAGGGAGAATGTAGGAGTCAGAAGCAGTTTACTTTAGCAAAAAGAATGTCAAAAGTCGCATAGAAATGACAAAACATGTTTTAATTAGACACAGACGATTTCATCATTCAAATATTTCTCAAAGGAATTTTCACTCTCATACTTTCAGTCTCAAAAGTACCACTATTGTGTAGGTCCTCTGTGAGATTCTGACACAGAAATGGTGCAACTTGAGGATTTTGTGTTTCTTTATGGAAGAATGCTACCTACCACCCCCACTTCTCCAGTCATCCTGGGTTTCCCCACTGCCACAGGCACAGCTTTTATTTTAAATGCAAACATGTCACTTAATCCCCTGTGGGATAAATTATTAGATTATATTGCATGAAGAAAAGAGTTTGAGGAGTTGAGAGGCAAACTCCACGCTAAAGGCAGATTTGTGTGCATCGTGTATTACAAATACACATTGTCCCCAACAGTTGTTAGGCAATAGCCGTCAAATGAGTAAACTCTTTTAAGTCCAGCTTTGCACCCATATGCCATTTTGAGGAGAAATGCACAATGGCCAAATGTTGTTCAACAATAAAAAAAAATAAAAAAAAATACGTGTGTCAGTGTGCAATAACAGGCGAACCTAAGCAAACAGCATGAAAAGCTATACAAAGACAAGACCACCATTATTATTGTGGTTGTACACCTATGCCTGAGGTTGAAAATGGAGAGAAACAAACCAAATGAAGGCTGTAAAATGGGAATGTAATGATGCATCCATACTCGAACACCAATTGGAGATGGGGCCATGTTGTTTATGGGCAGTGCTGCTAATGCTAACCGAATAGCATTTTCCCCTTGCTGTGCTAAACAAGTCTTGGTGGAAATTGCAACCACAACACCTAAGGCCAAACAGGAGGCAGTGTAGAAGATGAAATTAAATTCAGTCATTGGATTTTTAAGCAATGGCCGGCCTTTTACAGCAAAACATTGTCTGGCTATGGTCACTTCAAATGGATTAAGGGCTTGCCCATTGGTTCTGCTTTGTGTCTCAAATGTACAGATGTTCCCCTCCATCAGCAGCCTTCAAACAAGCTCTTCTGATGAATATATTTATATAATCAGTCTCTTATATACATGTGTACAGGTGTTACCCGCTTTGATGAATGCAACAACAGAGCAACCCTAGTGTCCTCATCCCTCACAAGAGAGCCAAGAGTGTAGGCTTGATTTGTTTTACCAATTTCCTTTTCAACCGTAGGGGTGGGAACTCATTGTGCTGATTGGGTGTTTATGTGGTAGTGTTGTTTTCCAGGCATTGAAAAACAAGACCATAAAAAGGTTTAAACACAAGCTGAACAAACATATTGGCATAATATACTGTTATTCGGTTAATCGATAATTGTGATTATTCAGGTTACAATATACTCGCAAGATAAAACATAACAATCCTGACTAATTTAATCTATTGTCTAAAAAATACACATTCACTTTGTTTGTTTTTTAAATTCAGAAAGCTTGTCTAGACTTGAGGAATAGTAAATGTTAGACAGATGTGAATGAAAGAAAATTAAAGATTTGACAGTTGTTTAGATATGTTCTCAGTAATCATGAATAATATTTTTCTCACAATGATTGTTGTACAAAAATGTTATATCATGTCATCCATAGTCATGATCTAGTTTATTTAGTGCTGGGTTTAGTTCTAGTTCGGACCCAAATGTTATACATTGTACAAACATGAACGGAGCCTCAGGTTAATACAGTTACGAAGAACAGAAACTAATCGCCTGAAATATGTAGCTTCAGCCCATTTCTAGTTTTATACTTCAAAATCATACGTCAAAATCTAGACCAGGTTTAGTCTTTAGTAAATGTGGCTATAGCCTTGACGTTAGGACGGCTAGGACGTAAATCTTTCTTGTATCTTTTTTCGTCTTCAACGTTTGTCTTTATACATCTCTTCATACATCACAACAAATCTGCACCGTTAATATTGCATTTGTCACGATTTTCACAATGCAATGTTCTTCTAATATCTAAATTAGGAACAGAAGACCAAAATAGTAAGCCGGCAGTCTATTAGTCATGGCTGCCGAGAAGCGTGAGCCAACCAACATCCTCAGAAGTCTTGGAAACGACGCAGAAGAAGTGTCGCCGAAAACTGTCTGGCCTCCGTCACTCCTCAGCGGACCCATAACACCAGCCACCCCTCCCGATGCACACTTCCTCAAACGGGCCGGGAACTGCATTAACTTTCCAGATGAGTGTGTGGGACTGGGGAGAAGGAAATCTATCCAAGATCCTACAGACGGAATATGATTAAAGGCCGAGTCATCTTGTACTGATGCAAGTTACAGAAACAGAGACGTGCGAAACACATTAAAGAACATGAAAGCAAAGCGCAGGGCGGAAGATACAAAAAAGAAAAAAGAAAGAAGTTGAGGTGTACAAAAAAAGACAGGGCAGAGAGATGGACAGGAAGATGAAAAGTGAGATGTGTGATGAGTCTTTCAGTCTTGGGACCTGAGCGTGTGGAGACGATGAGGCAAGATGAGCTTCTCCTGACTATTGAGAAAGTGTAGAGCGAGTGTATAACCAGAGAGACGGCTTTTACACAGCAAGGAACTGGGATAAACACATCCATTTGGGTTATTATGTGCTGATGATTGACACCTTTTGAGAAGCTACAGTTACAAAAAGTAGTGCTACAATGACAACATGAATATCAAATGAATAAAAAATGCGAGGCCAAAACTGTAAACTGGATCGCAATCTATTTATTTATTATAAATCATGTCAAAATCTCGTCATGTCTTATCCTCATGGACCCAATCTTCTGTTTCTTCTTGTGAAAATTGTGTCTCGTCCTACCACCACTATTCATAATGTAAATGGGACAATCTACTGGAATCTGAAATACAGTATCACCTGTATATTTATGTTAATTTGTTTATGTCTATTTATGTTGTATTTATTTTGCATACGATTGTGTATTTGTGCATACACTTATCACTTACTACAATGTTCAGTATTACTATTCAATTCATTTAAATTAGAGAAGATTAAAACATATTCATCCAGGAAGTGACACATGATGTAATAATGGCTCCTCCCTCCTAGACCATAACATATCAGTCAGCAAGCTTTATAACTCAATCATTACATTCACAGAGACTTGACAAGCCTCAAGACAAACATGAGCATGAATGAGCTTGAAGATGTGACAAAGTGTGATGATGTGATGTAGTTAGTCATGCACTAACTCTACGCCTAGTTGTGTATTTAGCATGTTCTCGTTAGCATAAGGCTAATCATGTTCCGTGACAACTCATTCTTTGTCACACAATGAAGAAGTGAAACATGATGTTGGTAGAAGTTAGGCTCCAGGGTAATTATGCGTGCTTCTGGCACTAGGGCTGCAACGATAAATAGCTAGTCAAGTATTAAAAACATTGTTGAATATTTAGTTAGTATCTGGACTCTAAAACGACATTATTATCTCCCCCTAGAAACGTATATCAGTAAAAAATCTCACTGTACATTGTAAATAATAGATAAAATACACTACCGATACTCTAATATCCGGTAGCTGCAGCTCCACTTTCATTTTGAAGCCAGCAATTACATATTTTATGGTGGATCTGTTCATTACAGGAGCTTTGTCCCCTTGACAGCTAGTTTTACATTGAAAAGTAGAAAGACATGTCACCCTTGAGTTAGCTATAATCCTGTTCAACTTCACCGCCACACTGTGTCAGAGTCAGCACCGCTTCCAAAAGGCGTCAGGGACCCTTTACCATTTTATGTAATGTTGCGGGGACATCACACATACACACACATCACTAAAACCCTACTATCTACCCCCCTTTCTGTGAACAAGAGGTTTTTCTACAGCTGGGTAACAAAGCATGACCCAATAATCCTAAAGCCTGACTCAAAGCTAAAGGAACCCCCTTCCCCATGCCTAGACTTATATCCCTTCCTCCCGTTCTCTGAGGACTTTATAAGGCATGGGCAAAGGGGGGTTAACTAACACAAATATGCTTAGCTGTGATTATTCCAATTAAGAGTTGGAGCCTGGAGAACATTATTATCAACACAAGAGGTTTTGGGGTCACACGCAAGACAATAACTGACATTCTCACCTTATGGACCTTGTCCTATATATGACCCTTCAAATAATCTCCATAGTGAGCACATCAAAGTGTACCCTCTAGATTCAATCCCCTCCTTTGGGTTTGAGTCTAGTTTGCTCTAGATATAGGTCAAAGTTAATAAAATATCTGTATTGTAGACATTTGTTGTAAACTCTTGGCTAAAAGTTTCATTTTAGCAGCTGACTATCTGTTGTTCGTCAACTCGCAGTGACACGGACACACAAAGCATTTCCTGGCGTGCATATTAGCGACTCACAGTTAGGCCACGTTTTAATTGCTTAAGACTAAGAGAGAAAAAAGTAATTGTTATTGACCAGAAAAAAGATAAAAGGATACAAGAACTGGTCTCCTGGAGACTGGAAAATGTTGTACTTTTTTTTGAAGATGAAACACCCAACACCCAAAATGCATTTAAAAAAATCTATGCCGTGTGCTGCTAACCTCTAATTGCATCAACAACGGCTTGAAAGGTTATTAACAATAATTACTGATAGAAAACTCGATGCATTTGATTGTATAATTGTAGGAATGCATTGTGGAGCTAAACTATTGAGATGCCATGCTTGAAACCATGCATCATCAGCATGCGTGTGTCAGCATGCTGCCTTGTCTTCTCAGTCAGGTCCTATTACAAGCTACATGGGCCACCTCACTTTCCTAAAAAACAAGGGGCGATTATATTTTGTCATGTCGGTCAAACATCTACGGGTTTGCGACACGATATTTGGTAGTAGTATGAAGAGTAAACGTGAAAGACAATGTTTCTGTCTGGCAAGTTATATAGTAAGCGGTTCTGGGTTTTAATGAGGTGAAGGACATTCCAATCTGACCTAGGGAGCGCCATTCAGCTCAGGGTTTGTTTTGTTGACAGAAAAACAAAACCTTGTGGGTGCCTGACTGGTATGGTCGACCTTGAGGGGAGATCGGCGCAATCTACAGGTACGGCCGGTAAGACTGGAGTGTTTGCTTTCAGACTTTCAGACAGTTGCCAAAGGTTGTTGACTTATAACCAAATGCATGTAATGATTTATTAAACCAGTAACACAATGTACAAAATGCTGCAGCTCTACTGCTTAGCACAAAGAATGACGTGTGTACTTCTTTCGCAATTAGTTCACATAATTACGGGTAAATGCCAATTATTTATACCGCAGTTACAGCATATAGCCTTGATTTGGGAGTTCGGTTAACTTGTAACTACCCAAAAACAGTGGTCCAAACTCAAACTACCTCCAACAGAATCCTGTCAGACAAAAATCCGGTTCCACAAAGTTGACAAACTCCCAAGTTGTGGAGAGACACTTCCACCCCCCCAAAAAACGCACTAATATTTCTCAGTTTCATTTAGTTTGGAGACTGGATCAATGGGCAGCTATAGGATGCAATTAGACCCAGCAGTCCCACTGAAAAAAAAGGGACTAGCCACCAGTTTCCAGCTATTCCCCAGATACCTTGGAGCAACGTGAAACCCCCAAGACAAGCTCCAGTGGTTCTTGCTACCATCTGGTCTTGGGGAAAAACCTCGCAGTGATGCCATAAAGAGCTGCTTTTTTTTTTTTTTGCCTAACCATTGGCTTCATCCCATCAATTTTCCCTGGTGCCTGCGCTCGTTCTGTGGCCGTGGGTGCGAAGCTAATGAGAGTGGAAGAGACGGGGAGCTCTGCGGAATGGCCCTTTGTTTAGACCCTTCGCTGCAGCGCTGGAAATGCGAGACGCGTATCGATCATTTCCACCAGAAAGCTTTTGGTGCGGCTAGGCAAGGCTTCCACCCAACACAACAACACCAAAAAACGTTTAAGTTGTTTGTTTTGTTTTTGCACTGGAAAAGATGCAAACTTCACGACACAACTGTAACATAAACAAGAAGAAGCGTGTTATTCTCCGCGCGCTGGTGGCGAACTGCGCTCTTTGTCCGGTCCGACCAGTTCAGCGGCAGAGGCAAATAAACAAAACGCGCTGGAAGGATTTGGGGGGGATTAATGTTGGATTAATCATCATAAGAGACCCAATAACCGCCTTTGTCCGTCTCCTAAGCTCACGCGGAGCTGAGAAAACGACTTTTTTTTTTCTCCCAACCGGGAACGCGCACGAACAGACCGCTCCGACGCTACATCACAGGGTCCTATTGTACCCGCGTCTGTCAGCCTGCCTGCCGCCGCCGCCGCTGCTGCGCCTTCCCCCGTGCTCCCCTTGCTCCTCTTCGGACTTCAGACGGAGCAACATCGTCCCCCCCCCCAAAACGCATGACCCAGGACGGCACCGAGTATACCGCCGCCACCGAGGCGCGCGGCTCCGTGGTGCGCCCGGGCGAAAGGCACCGGGCAGAAACAGGCACAATAGAAGCCCTTTAATATTTAAACAGCAGCTCGTTGACGGCGCCAGCGAGGCATAAACTGCGCTTCCCCTTTTCGGAAAGTCGATTTGAGCTGAGAAAATGATGAAATGTTCCAGTGGAAAGCTGGTTTGCCAAGGGCGTAAAATGTGCGCGTATCTGTCGCCAAGACAGACGCTTCGCATACTTTCCACCGCGGCAAAGGAAAACTTCAATCAATCATTCCCGGTCGAGGGTCCACAGCCGCGGAGACTCAACATTCCGCGGTGTTAAAGCCCCCAAAAAAGCACTCTTCAAACACTGCTTATCGCACTTACCAACTTGTAAAACGTTTTCCACGCCGCCTGTCTCAAGTAGCCTGATACCGCGGCGGAAAGGCAACCCGTCTCCGGTTCCCACCGACCCGGCGGTCCCCGTGGAGGCTGTCGTACCCGGAGTAGATCCTCCACCAGCCCCGGGAGCTGGTGCCGCGGAAGCCGTAGTCCCAGTTCCGTTCGGAGCCGTCGACGAGCCCTCTTCTCCGGTGACTCGGCACTGGAACGACGAGTACATGCATATCTCCTTCTCGTTCCGGGGGAAAGACCAGTAGACTATGCGGCGCTGCACGGGCTCCGGGATCCGCTCGAAGCGCTCCTCCACTCGCTCAAAGGCCCACTTCTCCGCTACCGCTTTGGCCGCGCAGTCCAGCAGAGACTCCGGGGAGCGGTACCTGGAGCTCGGTAAGCCGCTGCCGTGACCCGGCCCTGGCCCGGGACCGCGGGGAGCTGGGCGCAGACAGGGGCGCTTGCTGGCCGGCGGCGAGGAGAGGAGGGGATGGGGCTGTTCGCGGCGTCCTTCCGCCATGGCGAGCTGTTCTACACTGGCGAGACAGACGCGGTGCGGACTGAGCAGCGGCAGGAAGCAGACGCACACACACAAACAAACACACGCACACACACCGCGCTGAGCAGGACGCGGCTCATCAGCAGCGCACATCCGGCCATGCCCTTCGCAATAAAGGAAATAGTGTCCTCGTGTTTGATTTGTTATTGAGAATGGGGAACGTTTGACAACAGCACACACTGACACAACACAGTGATTGATGTATATATTTGTCAGAATGACTTTGAGACGGCCGTTCTTTCTGTGAATATTTTAATTATGCTTGTTGTAGTCAATGTGGAAGGCGTAGACATTAAAATATGCAGGTGCGTTGCATCAGCCAGTTCAGTTCATATATCTACAGTGCAGCAGTAATGGTGGCTCAGGCGCTGAGGGGGCCGTGATCCCCTCAAAGGTTATTTTGTCTTCTATTTAATGATGCTCGTATAACAAATTAACATTAAACATTGGTAGCGTTGCCACTGCTACTCACTCTATGGATGGCCAAATTTTAAGAAATTGTTCTCTGTCATGGTTTGACCTAAATGTGAAACTGTATAATAGGGATATACATTTGGCTGACCTTTGTTCAAGTGTCTATGCATGTGCTTGTTTGCACGTTATCTTTATATACACAAGTTATAAAGAAACTATAAACGCACGTAACTAAGGAGGTGTAAGGAAAAAAAAGTGACTTAGCAGGTGAACAGATTTGGTAATGGGTTGATTGATATAGGCCTCGCTAACGATAAATAAAGTGCAATTGGATGTCAATGTGGGCTTCCAAGAATCCTCTAGTCTCCAAGATGATGAAAAACAGAGATACAAACATTACACAACAGATAAATAAATAGTATTTCATTAGGCTACTTTCCTGTTTCAGGAAAAAAAACTTTCCACCAAGATAACAATCAGATTTAGAATACAGATAGTCAATAATAGATCCATGAGACAGCCTTGTTGATTTCAAAAGCAATTTTCAGTAGCCCATAATGTGGTTTGATTTTAAAACTTTATTGAATGGGCTTGGACTTTTTTTTTAATCATCAGATTTATGAATTACCCTCACTCCATCAGGCCACACTATGTCTCTTATTGTGTCAGTGGAGGGCCGTGTACTTCCTGTGTGTTACATTTAACTGGATGGCCTGTGCAGAGGGAAGAGAGAGAGGCAGGGGGGGCTGTGCGGTCTGATTGATGGCTGCTGGAGGATGTTACACGTCACTGAACCTCACAATAACAAAACACTCCTCATCAGCATGGCATGTGAGCTTTGGATCAGCTCAACCACTCCTGACACTTTGCGGACTCAATCAAAACCAGAACTGAACATTTTAAATGAGCACTGCTGGCAGTCACTCTCAAATCTATTCTGATATGTTATGCAATTTGGCAAACAATATAAAACAACATCTACCTTAATTAAGCATGCCATCTAATGCTATTCAGTGTGTATACACTTCAAAGTAATGAAAAAACAACACTATCCTGCAGATTGTCTTTGAAACAACAAAGTCTCCCTCCCTTGCTCATTTTACATAGGCGTTGATAATGATCCCTGCTTTCCCTAATACATAACAATACACCAGTGTCCTGCAAATGTAATTTACACCATTATGTGGCTTTTACATAACAATTACCACAAAAGAGCAAATAAACATCTTTTCAAAGAACCATGCCACACCACAAGCTTTTCCCTCCCCCCTAGACATGTTGAATGTTATATGTTTACTTTTTGTTGCGGTTGTAGAGGGACAATACCAGACTAATTCTTCTTCTTCTTCTTTTTGTGTGTGTGCGAGAGCTGTTTTGCATGCTGACATATTAGTGTGAATGAGATAGCTCACTAGTGTCAGATGGCCAAACTGCAGTGACATGTTGTAGACCTAATCCTTCTTTGTTCAACATTAATGTTTATTTTTAGGGATAAGCTTCAGAGAAAACATCTATATAAGCACAATTTCCAAAGATTCAGTCCCATCTATCGCGGCACTGTAAATCATTCAAGGGGAATATTAAGACAGTGACATCATAAGTGTATAAAAAACATTTCAATCTAGTCTCTAAAATAAATGAACCTAGTAAAGTTCTGAAAAGTAAGGATAAACCTCAAGCAAAACAAAAAACATGACACTTTTATTGCTTACTGAATAGTACACACGTCACAAAAGCTCCTGGGAAAAAAACAAAAATGGATGTTCTATTATGGATAATAGTTGGGTGGGTAAACTCTCACTTTTATTTCGAGATGACTGTTGGTTTAGTCACAAACATGCAACAATAAATACAATAGAAGTTAAATAGATTTTCTACCATTTCACATTACAAACAGGACAGCACTGTTCACTGACTTTAAAAGACCAGTTGTGATTTGATAATCAAACTTTCATTGTGAAGGAAGACACTATTGCTCCAGTTTGGTATAAAGATACAAAATTGCTCATAAACGGCTGACAAATGGACGTCAGGGCTGAAATTAAGCAGGCAATCTTCTTTTTGAAGTTGACTCTTTGGACGTATTGCAGAGATATTAGTTTCGGAGACAATATCCTGATGTGTCTCTCCTTTCAACTCTAAAGACTGCTTTTTGGCGTGCAATTATATCGAACAATAGGCCCACAGCCAATGGAGGATGCAACCCGTTACCATGGAAATGATTATGATGGATTTGTGGATAGACAGAGTAGGTAATTGGAAAAAGATTGATGGGTGACAGGGCGAGAAAAGGGGAGGAGAGCTAGAGAGAGAGGGAGGGATGAATTACCTGAGTAGCATTGGGAGGAGAGAGGTCCCTATTACAGCCTATCTTTATAGGATTTACAATTATATAATGATGCATCCTCACTTTCATCAAGTCAATAGGCAATCATTCTTACTTGCTCTCCGTATTCACCCATTCTTCCCTTACTATTAGCCCTTCACTCCCACATTTCCTGTTTTTCTGTCTGACTCCAAAACTGCTGTAATTCCTTTCATTATCCTATCCTGTGCAAAGCAGTAAAAGGGAAGTCATATGTACCAATTTAGGCAGCCGGTGGTATACTAATGTGCAATATAAGACATAGATTACAACCTGTTTAACGGGTTTTAATCTAATATTTTGTATGAGAATATATGAGTAGCAAAAAGAAAACAATTTAAATACAGTGGTACAACTCACATGGCAATTCAATTTAACTATGAATGCTGAAGTGACTCAAATAAAAATGGAAACTGTCACTTATCCATGTTCATGTATCGTATTCTGACTTGCATATACATCGTTGTAGACCTGGTTTAGTCTTGATCTCGGTCTGGAGGAAGCGTTACACGGGCTGATGACTTTTTCTGACGTGGTACTTGTCTAGAGTGAAACGTTTGAAAACTAGTATTGAATTACCCATTTGAAGTGCCCATATACAATAGGCTACCCTGCGTGTTAGCTCAGTTTTTTGAGTAGCTCTTGCCTTGCCCTGGCTCCTCCTATCAATAGGCATGTTCGCACGGTTAGGGTTGATGGCAGAGTGCGTCTCCGGGCTAAAGCAAACCCAGGGTCAGAGAGGGTTGGACCTCACGTATGCAGCTTAGGACCCGTCAAGCGGACGATACGGGTCACTGTGGAAACACTTTCAGGCCATACCTATCCATAGTGAACCCCTAGAAACAAGGCTTATATACAGTGTGACATTATAGTTGTCATTGTGTGTTTTGGCCTTGAGCCACACACACACTTTTGATCATGAAACCTGCTCAGACCCCTCGCACTCTTCATTTCGAAACACTCACATCGTCAGCACAAAGACGTCAAACATTCACTTTTCAATATCCTTTCTTTTCTTTTGTCGCACTTGTCACCAACCACTCTAATCAAATGAATCTATCTTGTGCTGTTTCAAAGATATAAAAGCCACAAATTATGAAAAAATATGAAAGTAAGTGTGTTCTTTGTGTTATGTGCAATTGAAATGGTGACCTGATTATTGTTTATAAGTATGGATGGTGCAGGAAACTGTGAATGTTTGCAAAAATAAAATAATTATTGATTTGTGTGTTTTAAGTGCTTGGAAACAAAAGAAGAATAAGTCTGCATTTGTCAAGAAAATATTGTGGAAATGGCATGGGGTTTAAAAGAGGGCATTAAGTCGACAGAATATGAAGGACATTGTATTTTTCCATTCGTTTTATAAAGAAAAATGAATATATATAATACACAGGTGTTGTTGACATCCAGTTTCACCAAGGTTTCTCTTTCACAGCTTTTGGTTTGTGCATAGATGTTTACGTCACCTTTTTCATGCTTTTTAAAAGACCTTTTCTGAGGTCATACATACTACAGAATATGGGTTTTGCCATTCAAATGATACGTATGTATTAAGACTAGTTTAGATTCAGTTGATGACAAAGAAGGCGTTATCGGGTTTCTCCCACTGAAAAGGCAAATGATCCTTTGTCAGCCCCACCAGTGTTATTATATTTCTGACACACATGGAAAGTATAGCAAGTTTGAAAATAACCACAGTATGTTTTATTTTGTACCCAAATGTGTTTCACATACATCCTAGATATTATGATTTTACCGTCATTAGAATTTGTAGGCTTATATTTGGGTGATTGCCAGGACCTGTCAGCTGCAGTTCATTTAAATAATTCCGACTGACTGAACATTTGTGCCCACATTATGAAGAGAACCAGACTACAGGCCACAATTCTTTTTTCTAATGTGGATCTATAATGCATTTAACTGATGCACAACTAACTTGGAGAGAGCGTCTGTATTTTACTTTGCTTATTATTTATTTAGAGAGGACAGTGCACAATGATGGCCACATAGTGAAGTTGTAAATGTGTTGGATTTAGCCACAAGCTACTTTCCATCGAGACCTCTGCCAATGTGTTACCTCATCCAGTATCCAGTGGACCACATTCATACCCAAATAGCTCATTAATAAGCATTGCTGAAAAACTATAACTTGTTTATATGGATGCGGCAAATAACATTTGACCGAAACATGGTCACCTTTCACATATGAATTAACAGGTCAAAATATGATATATTTTAATTTCTCACTGTTCTCAAAATAAACAGGAAGTTGAATACGTACTTCCCCTTTTTCAGACAGCAAGCACAGCTGATGTAGACCAGACTGTTTGTGCGTCTGTTTTTATCCTGCAGGAGGGGCTGTGTGCAATCAGCTCTCCTGCTAAAACACTAACCCTGGATACACTTTACTTCCTGTCCAAATTGCACATAGATCCAGCTGATGAGACACCCTTGCTCTGCAGAGGTGGCACAGGCCTTTCAGCAGCTACTTATGACCCTCCATCCACTACAATGTACGCCCTGACAAAGCTGGCTCCAGGCAACACGATCTCCTTCCCTCCCCTCCTTATTCACAAGCTTGATTTCTTTTCATCAACTCTGTCTCTTCTCCTTTTCTCTGTGCACCTTTCTACTCAGCTGGACGCTCTTGTTGTTGTCAAATCCAATAGCTTTTTCCATCCTGGCTTCCCTTCGTCCCCCTGTCCCTTTCTTGTATCTTTGTCTCCCTCTGCATTATACTCTTTCCATTTCTATGCCTTGCTCCAAAATAACCCCTAAGTGATTATAGGGAGCTATGGATAGTGACTGCATGGCTTTGTAGTGGCCTCTCTGAGGCATTAACGCAGTACACTTTGAGTTTCCCACAATGCATAAGAAGTGCAATGAGTGTAGCATAGTTAAGTATTTGTATTAAATTACTTTAAGTAAATTATTTTTCTCTTCTCACTTCAATCAGTCAGTGCTTAAAATGTTCAGGCATTTGATGTGGATTTGGAGTATTGTAATGGCAGAAAATGGGTCATGTCATGTCATTCTAATGTTGTTTTAGGCCATGACATGTCACGGAATTAATATCTTTGTTGTTCTCCTGTGTGCAGATGGGATAAGAATATGAGGTCCTGATTATACTGAATATCTACTGTCCGGCGCCTCTTAATCATCAATTAATGCGTCAGGACCGGATTCAGTGTGGAAATGGTCTTTGATTAAACCTCTGAAGAGAGAGCTGGAACCGTCACGGACGTGATAGTCTGGTCTATCTCTTTTTGAGCTGATTTGGGTTGTGATTATGTTATGTTTGTTACCACCTATAAAAGGTGTACTTTGTAACTTGTAAAGTTAGGTAGGGACAGAACGAACTTGTCTTAGGGAAAGTGAGGGTGTTTATCCACTGTGCACGTGAATAAACTTCCACCTTTTGAGAGAGACAGAGAGACTCTGTTTCTGCTTCAAGTTATTGCCTGGTTACTCTTTACTTGATCATTGTTTACAGGAAACTGCCGTAACAAAACATTCCCTTTTCTTTAAATATTGACGTGTGAATGTACCATATATGTTTTAAAGTAAGATGTTACTTACTCATGGAGTTCAACTGTCCCTCCCACCACTCAAGCTTTCGTCCCTTACTTCCTAGTTGACATGAAATAAAAACAATGTTTCATTAACCACCAGCAGACAACATGCAGTTGTATCATATCATAAAGTGCTGCTTTTACAAGATACTCTTTAGTGGAAAAATACACAAAATGTAAGGATTTACCCCAGAGTTTAATAACCAGCTGAGTGCAAACCAATGAGTAGACAACCCATCATTTATTTATAATATATCTCTAAAGCTTTATTAACTGCAAATATGTAACAAGAGTTAACCAAATGTGAGTCTTAAATATATTTTGGAACTAAAAAGAGAGCGGTGCAGCATGTCTTTTGAATGTCACTGAGATGTTTAGACAAGTATAACACTGAGCACAAATAGAGCTCTGTAGTCCCAAAAGTCTTGGGGGTAAAGACCTATCTTGAAATCCTTTTGTTCTTTCTTAAAAATATTTAGATTTTTGTAGTTCTGGGGGTAATGCTTTATAGTTATAGGTTCCATTTAACTTTTTTTTAAATTTATATTTTTTTTTCACAAAACTTTCATTTCCCCCTAAGACGGATTGGTCATCACTTGTATTTTACCCTGTATTACAAAGTATTTTTAATGGAAAATATAAACCAATCCGACTTGTTCTCTTGTGGAGCCACTCTTTCAAATGCATCAATGTGTTAACAAAGAAAGCACGTCAATAAATCTTGTCTCCCTCACTCAGAAAACAGGCCATAGATTTTATTAATGGGACTGTACCATATCATTGACTTGATATAGAACCTACATCCTGCACTTACACTTTGTGTATGTTACATCTTGAGCAGATCATGACAAAAGATGCTGTCCACCATTATTCTAAGCACCAATGAAAGTGGGGTACCCAGGACCATTTTTCTCACTCTTCTCATTGCCTCTCCTTTCCCAGTATCCTCCATCTTAAGTCTTCCTCTTGCTCTTTCTCTGCTCTGTTATCCTGTGTGTCTTCTCAGTGCGACCTCTAACCCTGTGTTTTTAGCCCATCTCTTTTCTCTTTTTGCAGCTCTTTTCTCTGAGCCCTTGGTCTTTGTGGGCGCTCTCAGGCCCCCAGTGGGACGTCCAGTCGAAGAATAGGCCTGCAAAACAAACTGTGTAAAAAGGAGAGCCTCTATGAGGAAAAGCAGTAAGGGGAAGGTGCCAACAAAGGAGAGATTGGGGAGCTACGGATAAAGAAGCGGACATGCCTGACATTTCCAAAGCGAAGTACCGCGTCCTAGAAACTCATTACAAATACGCAAAAGGTTGTTTTAAAAGAGTCCTAGTTCAAGTCTTAAAATACATCTGATCAATAATACACCAAAAATTATCTAGTTACTTAGTAACTACTTTGCTTGGATTTTGTAGCCTCTTCTTTAAAGGTGCACTTCTCTGGTGGGGGTCTCCACTTGGAAATTTGCCTGCAATGATTCAGAGTATGGCATTTGCTTTTATTCAATTCTAGGTTTTCTTATTGCAAAAAAAAATAAACATGTTTCTTACAGTGAGCAGGCGTACCTCTCTACAGATCCGCCTGTAACCTGGCCTGCTCATCTCCATGGAGATAGTAAGTGTCATGCCATACTGGGGAACATACTGGGCAATTCAATAACATTTCCGTGAAGACAAGAAGTAGTGTACCCAAGAAATGTTACATAGTGGATTCAAAGGCCTTCTTCGCTTGTTGTTTCTTATCTCATCCAATTAGCTCAAGACAGAATTTTAAATTATTGTATTGCATTGGGTAGCAACATGAAGTAGACAAAAGCCTGATCCTCCCTCATTTTAGCAAAGTCAACAAATGACTGATAAAGACTCTGTCATGGGGGTCTGTGATGACATTCTCTACAGATCTTCATTTCGATTGTACATTGAAAGTATTATACATCCGAGTATCTCGGATGTATAATGCCAACAATTTCAACCATAGATGGATACCTGTGGAATGTACTTTTGAAAAAAAGCAATAAAGGCTTAGCAAGGTGGATGACAGGGACGGAGCCGACTGTCAAGGACTGGACTGAAATTACATTTTACATTTATAAAATGGAAAGACTGCCTTTTGCTCTGAATATGACAAATGGTACTTGTACAAAAGTAGATATGTGCCAGACTGACTCCTTTTACTCTCTGCGTCTTGTTCTGTTTGCTTTTGTTTGTAATATATATTTTGAATGTTCAAAATATGCACAGAAACCAGTGTCCTCATTTTTATTTATTTTTTAGCACCTGATGTGTAGATTTACCTGTGCTTTCATTGTGCATATTACTTACCTTGTGTGAGATACATTAAGGAGTAACTCATTTTCACTTTTCACAGCAGAGCCATTATGTAAATCAGCCCATCATTGTCCTTTATGGTTATGAAGTGGCAGTATTGGTTTGCTTATGGTCCGAATATGGCCCAGGTAATACCAATACACAGAGCACATAAAATAAACATGTTTATGTGAGAATGTGGGCTACATTATACTGTTTTATTAACCATGACTGGGGACAAATGTAAGAGAGTTGGAAATATATTAAGTGCAAATATGAGGTATTTCATATCCAAAATAATATTGCAACTGGCTCCCACTGAAAAATCCAATTGACTTTGGTATAATTTCATGTGGCCAAATAATCAGGTTCAATAATTGTGTAATAATTTGTGTTATTTGACACAAAATACAAGGAGTGGGACTAGTAAGGATTGCCAGAAGATGAGAGGAGACACAAGACAGGATCCTTGAGAAAGAGACGAGAAGAGATTTGTATAATATTCTATTTGTTTGATTTAATATTGCATTTCTTAGATGATTTACAGTTATACAACTGGGCTAAAAAAAAAATCTGAATAGACATTTTACATTTTACATTTCTCAGTTGGCATCTCTAAGGAATTTTGCACTTAGCACTTTTTTATTGAAAATTAAGAACATATGAATACATTTCAAAGTGTAAGCTCTTATTGGTAACAGAATGTCCCTCAGAACACATTCCTCCTCTATTCACAGCACAAAGAGTAATTAAGCAATTGAAACTGTGAAATGTGTTTTTACTGATGTGGAAAACAAACTCTGACAAGCATAGTTTAATATGCAAAGCCATTAGATCCGCACCCAAGCATCACATCACCTCTACATTCATGATATACCACACAACCATAAAGAAGTAACTTATAGCACAAAGGAAAAATAACCCTGCTATCCGCTTTGGTTAAGGCACAGGTCACATGATGGCACATTTCTGGATCCAATGCAAAACCAATTTCAACCAAACCAACCAAACCATTAGAGTTAGCGTTGTAGATTTCATTAGGTTACTCTTATAGCAGACAAAAGGGGCTAAGGCCATGGATCATAAACTTGTATTAGACCATTGTTTTAATTTTTCTAGTCACCAATAGTCTCCTAAAACATGTATGGCACAAGTTTTCAGAAATAGGCATCTAAACTGTCTCTGCATAACTTTACTTGCGGTCAATGCCAAATACGACTCCTTTTTCAAATCTTTCACCAACTGTCTCCTATTTGCAGAATCCAAACACATTTTATGCTCCTTTCTATTTAAAAGTCTATGTGTGCAAAATTGAGCTATTTTCTGTGTCCAAATAAACAAGCCACAACTATCCAATCAGGCTTGACTGTGCAAAATTGCATTTAAATGCCTTCCACTCTCATTCACAATGGATGAATGGACGTGATGCGACGGGCCACGATGGATTTGTGCCATGTGCGAGTGAAATTGTCTCTTTGGCGAGGTCACAATACTCATAAAGCACTGCACTCTCGCTAATGATAGACACCATAAAAAGTGCAAGGTGTCAGCCTCCAGTCTCCTTATGCAATTAAACCATCGGATCAGCGCGTTCATTGGGGTTATATGGTGAGGGAGTTTAGGTCTATAAGCTTGCGGTGGTCAGGGGAAGTGCCTGCAAATGAATGTAAGTTAATGCAATGTAGCCTAAACACAAGGGCTCGCAACAACATGGCTCCGGATGAAATGAGGTGTGAAATAAGATTCTTTGTCTCGGAGGAGAGGAGCTGGAGGAAATCCCTCGCCAACACAACACACATCTTTAATGTACGGCCACACAATGTGCAATTATTATGAAATATTTAATAATAATGACTTTAGAAGAATTAGATTTATATTGTCCTTTACATCAATCATTACAGGTGTGGGATTAGTTTATTGAGAACTGTTCCCTTCTGTAATTATGGAAATTCTCAGACTGTATCCATGTGTTTCAGAGTGATGAAAAATGTGCACCATTGACATAGCAATTAACAATTCGGGATAAAAAAATGATATCTTTTGAATGGTCAAAGTCCTCAAAATGCCACCTGAACAGGAAGCTGAATTTGAGCGTTGGCACTTAAAAGGTTCCATAACAGATGACATCCTTTCCACAATATTTGTTTTTCTGCTTTGGGCTGTGAAAGACACTATACAGTTATCACTCAATGCTGGTTTCTGGTTATCTGATGCTTGGTTAAATGCTGAAAGAGTAATTAGTTGAAACAAATGTGATAGTTTGTTCATAACCTTTACAGAAACAGTACTATTGTTTGAGTCCAATATCTGATTCATCACTGCGGACAAAGGAGCACATTGGACACTTTAAATTTGCATTTCAGCTCAAAGTAGGAATGGGACAACAACTAAAGACAAGATGATCTACTTCTATTATACAATAGATACTGCAACACAAACGTCAAAGGACATTGAATAATACATCTAAAAATGCAGAAAGACATAGAGATTATAGGTCATGATGCGTCCCAATTGAAATCACCAATCTAGTGTGTTAATGTGCAGTGGATTACATTTTTAATCCCTGCTGCTGCCCCTGCGGGCTGGCCTTAAACTCAACACCACATCTCCATTAGACCAAAGCTCTAGAGGACCAGTATGGCCTCACCTCGCCCTGAGGCTCTGCCCCACTCTGCACCCACCCACAGGACACTCTCTCACCCACAGGACAAAGACACTTGTCAGAATACACAAACATCAGACAGGGACCAGGAATACTGTCCTCAAGATCTCACCGTATTAATAATCACGCAATACTGTAACTCTTTAGAATCTATCTTGGCTGTCTCCCGTTCAGACCAATCCCAGGGCAGCGTTGTGGTTTGGGCAGAAGTCTAAGGTGAAGCGCCCAAACAAACCAAAATAAAGCTATTAAAAAGTAAGGTATTGATATCTTAAACCTGATGTGAGTTGGGGTGGCCAATCGATTGGAACAGCAATTGTCCCATAGAGCGTAAAAACAAACTGCTTGTGTTCGGCTGATAGGGACCTACAGTTTTCACAAAGGTCGGATTTTGTTGTAACTTTTGTCTACTTTGAGATTTGAACATTCACTCAGCTCAAAATCCTTCAACTCTTGCTCTGATTGGTCAGAGTGGTCATGTGGTACACAGCCCGTGCTCCTCGCACGTGGGAGAAGAGCATAACTGTGCATGGTCCGTGGACTGAGAACGACTGGATGTAACTAAAAACTAGCGATACGTATCAATAAGCGCCACCATTGGCTCAAAACGGCAGCTTGACTTTGGCCTATTTTTGCAGAAATATGAAAAAATATTTATTTTTCAAAATGTGCATATGAAGTTTTTAGTTTATTTGTGGTGGAATTGATTTCTCACCTTGTTCCGTTGTTGTGACATTCTGTCCAATGAGCTTCAATTATTGCAGCGAGAGCCTCTCCAGATTCACGATTCGTGTGTAGAACTTGATTCAGAGTGCTACACATATCAATCTGACATGAGCCAGGTTAAAGAAAGTGGTGTGTGTCCATGAAAAAGGTTTCAAAAGTTTTCAATCAGATTGAAAATTACTTCCAGGAGTGGAAACGTTTTGAATTAAAAAAACTTCCAGATAAACTTTTTCTGTACAGTGATAAATAGTCACTGTTCATTGTTTTCATTGTTTTCCCTTTCCTTTGAAATTCTACCTGTAGTCATGTAGACGATACATATTTGACCTTAATACATTTAGCAACTCCACCAGCCACAACAAAATACTTTCCCTTTGTCTTTCCCTCTCAAAGTCTTTCTGGTCCATCATTCTTCTCCAGTCTTCACCTCCTCCTCCACTCCAGCTGTTAAACCAATTAAACGCTCACCGAGGGTAGACTGCCCACTCTCCTATTGAGAAAAATACATGCAATAAAAAGCTTTCACTGTGCACTGCCATTGTGTGACAGCAAGGCCGCCATCTTTAATTATGGCCTACGCCCCCACCCTTCTCCTGTCTCAATAGAAGTGGGCTGTAGGTACAGACAGGGCTGGCATGTGGAGAAAGGTTTTGTGTTGTGCAAGCAGCTAAAACGTGGTGCACTGGTAGGACGCGGTGTGAATAGCTATAATCTCAGGTGTTAGACAAGGAAAATTAAGGATAAGAAGTTTGGGGTTCAGCTGCAACATATGGCAGAACAAACCGCTGAGTGCTCACAGGGAAAAGAATTGTACTTTTCAAGTTTTCATCGAGAGATTTGGTCCTCATTGTGCAGCCCGATAATAGCATGGTATAGAATGGAAATAGCATGCTGCCCGGTGGTTGAGTGGTTAAGTCACCGGACACGTATGCCAGGCTCCCAGTGCAGCCGGCCACAGTGTCGTGAGTTTGAATTCTGATAATTTACTGCATCCCCTTCTCTCTCATCTCAAATCTAAAAAAAGAAAAATAATGGAATGAAAATAGCATAATGACATCATCATGCATTTACAGTCCTGTTTCCGTATAAACAAAATGCTGGTTACTGGAAATGTAGTCTTCATACGGGTTTAGAATTACATATGTGTCATGTTTCTGAATATCATATACAAAATTACAAGTTTATTTATCATGATTACCATAAAAACCTATGCCAACATGTAACAAACGATCTGGTGAAGTTGTTGGTGAACTATGGTACTTCAATGGTATCTGGAATTGAATACTTATGCTCACATAACAAATAATTCAAGGTAATTTGATGTATAACAAAAGCGAAACATTTGAGGAATAAACATTTTAAATCATAAATCCTGTGGATAGAATGTACAGGGCGTCTGGCATCTGAGCACAAATGGTTCAAAGTGAAAAATTGATCCTGTCACTGCTGCTTTCAACAAGGTTGTCAGTTTTATGGCTAGATGAAAAACTGATGGAAAGAAAGAGCAGAGAGGGCAGCAGTAAAAGCAGCAGAGACACATCCTAAAAGGAGGTGATGGAGGGGCATTATGGAGCCATGATATCAGCGGAGGAGAGAAGATGGGGGCGCACATAGACCACTCCTCCCCTGTGCCCTCTGCCTTCGGGGGAGACCCAGGGCAGGTCTGGGGAATGTGAGGCATGACGGAGGGAACAATGCTGACTACTGTCCCCCAGAGAGAGGCCTTGTTCTGGTCCAAAGGGCGACAAGGAGCCAGCCGCGCAGTGCCTGGATGAATGGAGGCTGGTCTGACTGACTGGACGTCTCCGTGGACCCTCCGATCCCCACTTGGCAGGCTGCTGGCCCAGGCCCGATTGCCCACAGAGCAGGCATGTAAAGAAGCCAGGGCATTGGTGGAGAATGTGAGGCATGAGAGGGGAACAAAGAGCTGCAGTGTCCCCCGGAGGGAGGTCCGGAGCTGGGCTGCACAGGGCACTGGCTCAGCCTCTGCAGGAATATGAAGATGTGGGCTGACAAACTACAGACTATAGACTAATGGGGTTTATTTGAAACTCTATTTAAAAAGCTTGTTCCAGTCACAGTTTGGGTTTCTGTAATTCCTTGCAAATAAAACTACCGGCACAATTGAAAACACTTGAAAAAAAATGCTTATTCACATTTATCTTTGACGTTTTGGACAACCTTTGGGAAACTTAATTTATACATACATAATGAAAATATACACCAAGAATTATTATGTAAACACTGAAATGACAGCTATAATATTAATCCAAAAATGTAAGCTCATTTCACTTCTGTTACATTTGTATGTACCGGTACGTCATTCACGATTCATCAACATTGTTTTGTGTTGAGCTGATTTTGAATTCAGCAAATTATTGTCTCCCTGCAGTCGTTTGTCTCTGACCCCACCTCAGCATTTGTCATTCACCTGACAATAACTCTGCAAACATTGCCTCAGAAAGACAGAAATAAACCCTTAAACCCTTATGCCAGTTACTATCAGATTTAATGAGTGTACTTCCATGCACTTCCTATTATTGTAGACACATTTTTAAATAATTATTCTGTGTTTATTTATATAATGAACCCACAGACCTTGAAGCAGCCATTTCCTCTCCAATCCCGGGTGTCAAGATGGAGACCAATCAGAAAAGGGCAGAATGGCCAATCACAAGCCGTATACAAAGAAATAGCCAATTAGGCCTGTTTGTCTGGGCGGACAAAGGAAGTGATATTGCAGCGTGATTGCACCAGCGCCGCACTATACAAACGCGTTCAAATTACACCTTTGCACATTGCCTTCCAACCCTCATTTTTCAGGAGTGTGAGATCTTGATTGCCTGTGCGTTGGCAAGTGGGCATGTCTCATTATCACACCAAAACAATCACCACCTCAGAGGCAAAAAACACAGATTTTGTTTTCATTAGGGAGCTATTGAGTCACAGCTCTCCAGTCAAGGCCAAGACACTCACGCGCGCACACACAACATCAAGGTAGTCCGGCAAAAAAAATAAAAAAATAATCTTTTATTTTTTTTTTCATTCAGATGATTTGTCCCTTATTGCGGCCCGTGTAATGAAGCTGTAAATTTGGAGACATGAGAGCTCCTCAGAGAGACTACACAATAATCCTGGGACTGAGATGGTTAATTAACTGATTGTTTGCCTGGCCCACAGCCATGGAGAAATGGGCAAGATGGAGGAAAACTTCATGGAGCTGGGAAAACTGGATCCAACCAAGAAGGGAAACGTCCGTAGCTAGAACTGAGGTGTTGCAAATCATGTCACATTTGAATATTTGTTGTTAAGGAGGTATGATGTTTGGATTTTGAAGATACATGCCATGAATAAATAATGAGAAAATGACATTATTCTCAAAACAGACCCAGTTTCTAATTTAGACTCCGGCTTACATTGTTGTTTCCAGTCTGGTTCTCATTAGCAAACCCACATTTAAAAACAAAACAATTGAAGAATTATGATCTTATACGCCTGATTTGTCTTTTAATTAAAGGCGCCGGTCCAGCTGGCAGCCCGGTGCAACGCTCCGCTCTTTTTTCACACTTATGTGCTTTATCTTTTGTATTTTGTAAATATTTTTTCTACTTTAGTTGTACGATCGGGACACGCGCTGGAATCGCTTAATTCAACTTGTTTCGACTTTGTTCGGCTGGATTATTGAGTGTTTTTCGTTGTGTCGTCGTGATGTGCGCTAGCTCTGAGCTAGCCCCCCCGGCCCCACCGCGCTCCTCGGCCACAGCCGCCGTATGGATCGGCGCCGGTGCGTTTATACAAAGGAGGAACTCATGAAACTGCGGAAAACCATCGTCTTACCCGGAGATCGTCACGTTATCCCGGCGGACATCCTAATTTTTCCCCTCCATCCCTTGTTGGGAAATGGGAGGTTTTGTCTATAGGAGTTTTTGTTTATAAGAGTTCTTCTATTGAGAGTGTTTTTTAAACTTCCTATATTCTGTGATCTGTCCTTTTCCTCTGTATCTACTGCGTTGTATCAATGAAATTTCCCCATGTGTGGACAATAAAGGATTATCTTATCTTATCTTATCTTAATTTCCTTTTCAGCTCATAATTTGATTAGCTCTTGACTGGCAGGGTTTTCTCTGCAAACATTGAGCAATAATCTTTTTCATTTAGTTTTGGTTTTATTGTGTCTACTGATGTTTATGGGTGGGATTTTTATGAAAAATGTGAAACTGAGTAAAGTTCAAGGACCGTTTTTATTAGAGTTTAAATCTCTACCATAAACAAGTTTACATCTCATTATTATGGTCAAAGTTTGGCTACACTCCAGAGCGTTGCCAACTCAATATGTGCACATGAGAGATTCCTGTTGCTAACGTTTTTATGACATGACAAAGAGAGAGAAAGAACTGTACACACTATTTATCTCTCTCTTTTTTAACTTGTTTATACGATACAGAGTAAAACACATACTTTGAAGCCGTAAGACTACAGTAGGTGGCGGTAAATGCACTTTTCCGTTTGCTGCCAACCGCCATTAAAAGTAACACAACAACGACGCAGTAAAGACATTAACACAGTTCTGTTATGTCATAAGCACAGTTTATTTAGATATTAGCAACAAGAAGTCGAAATTACATCTTTTTGCTGGTTCTCTTCAGCACTGCAGACCCGGCTTTAGATGTCTATGGAAACAGAAAGATACATATTCATTTTATTATTATTAAAGGAATGTCCTGTATCAACTTTTAATAAACTAGACTAGTCTACTATGAAAAATAAACATGATTACCTCAACAAGCTTGCCGCCAACAATCTCAGAGGTGTGGTGGTAGTTGGGAAAGGTAGCAGTCAGCTTCCCTCCCTCCATGTTGACTGTGGCCTGTAACAAGGGAATTTATGATCAAACTAATACCTGAGATGTACAAAATGATATATATTTCAGTCTCAAAACGGTTTGTTTGAAATCTATGACAATATACTACACCAAACAGATGACAAAAATTATATTAAGTAGCCATGATTACAATATGATATGACAATTACGATAAAATACATTACACAAAACACAATACACAGGATTTATATTATTTTTGGCCTTTTATGATATTGTTTTCAGTATTGATACCTGCTCCGATGAGTATCTAGCAATAGCTTTAATTTTAGTATCAAATATTATAATATGTAACACGCAAACAGGTCTGGTCAGTCTGTTAAAAAGAGATATTGTAAAGAAAATGGGTTGTCCAATTATGTTCAGCACCATAAAGTACAATGTTACATCAGAGTTTATACCTGACTAATAGGGCTAAACTTCTTGTAAGTAAAGAAGACGCCCCGCTGCACCCCAGTTTGACAACCGCACCAAATGGCAAAGACGTTACCTTAAACTTCTTCCCTCCGATGGTCTCCATGTCGCTCTCCTTGCCGACGGAGAAGGCGTTGGTGACCTTGTGACCGGCGGGATACAGCTGTGTCCAGGTGAAGCTGTTTCCGTCTTGTGTGACTTCTGTGATCAGCTTGTAATCGCGACCCTTCTCAATGACGTCGTCGGGAATGCCTGTGGAAAAGGGAAGCAATGGCGTCAAATGATTTCAGTAGTTGATAGCAGTCAGTATCGGTATCAGTATCAGTATCAGTATTCATTTCACACAAAAGAAATCAAAGGAGTATCATTTGCTGTAGGAATGTGTTTTGGATTTGGCTTTGATTTGAAACATTTATTCTGTATAAAACTGTAAAACTCTAACTGTAAAATGTATAAAAACCAAGAAAACTAGTCATGTTTGGTAACTCGAAATTCATGTTATGTTCTCACCAAGCAGCTTGCAGAACTCCACATATCCCTCCTGAGATTCAGTTTCCCATTTTCCGTTGAAGGCCATGTTGTGAAAGTGGTTCGAGGAGGCGTGAGGCGCTGAGACTGGGCGAGGGAAGAACAAGGTGCCCAGAGGAGAGTTTGACCGGCTTATATACTGTACCTCCTCCTCTGTTTAATACATGTGACCACACCGGAGTACTATTACAGCTACAGATGACCACAATGCACCGTGAGCAAGAGGCCAATAACCCACTATAATGGCGGTTTATGGAGTTTGAAAATAGAGAGTAAATTGCTGACTGCTCATCAGGGCCGCTGCCTCATCCAGGTCAGTGAACCCGCTACAGCCGCTTTATGATCTGTTCTTTTACTACTCAAAATCACATAAAGGTCTTTGTTTTAGCACTTAAACTCAGTGACACAGTGTACAGTCTTATCTAAAACAAATTATAGAGGTTCAATGCATTACAGTTTTACAAGGTGGATTTATTTTCAAGGACACTTCCCGGTGAAAGCATTTATTTAGAACTTATTTAGAACCATTTTGACAAGCGTAAATGTGTTAATAGACAGAATTATTTGTGTATCTTTCCCTTTTTAACAACCTGAAACACACATGTAAAGTGTGTACTTCAGCAGGGCATTGGCTCGAGATCTGGGAAAGTGTATTCAGCTCCACTGCAGTTCATACATCTAGCTGCAGTTATTTACTGCTCCTGACAAAAAAGATGGCAGATATTAGTTTAGTCTTTAGAAGGGACAACATACGTACAATTATCCAGTTGTGCAAAGAGTACAACTATGATTATAAGTTCGTGGCAAAAGTGTATCTAAGTACAAAGTATACATGGAGAGAAAAAAACTGTCAGAAATGGAAAATAGGAATATATGGTGCTCTTTGGTGGAGAGATTATAAATACAAATAAAAAGAGTGCCTTGTATAGGATTTTTGTACTCAACACATGTACTTTTTACTTTGAATAGCATTAGATCTTAGTATTTTAGACCAAACTTGACTAATGAAATGGTTTAAAGGCAAATTAAATTGTTTTATACCGCAATCTGTATTTACTCTGAGCTCTAGCCTAATCAGAGCAGGCCATGCTGTTACCTGTGTTTGTCGGCGTAGAGAGGAGCAGAGCAATGAGGCACCCGAGCACTGGAACTATTGGGACTTGTACCGGACTCAGTATTTGTAATTACTTTCCACAGCAGCATCCAGACACATTTCTGCATGATGAAAGTTTACGCTAAGAGATTTATACAACACATTATAGCTAAAATATCTAAATGACCAATTATTAGATCAACATTCACAGCATAGAAGAAACTGAGTGGCTTTGTAAAGTTCCTAAATATGCGCAAGGTTTTATCGACAGCAAAACAACAAAGCAGTGCAACTTATAGTGACACGTGAAGCAGTTTTCGTAAATCGACCCCTGCAAACATTTACGATGCACGTGTCATCTCACTTCAACACCACCTTTCTCTTCCTCAGTAGCAGAATTATTTCAAAGCAAACGATTAAAAGAAACAATTAGGTTCATTTGGATTCTGGAAGAAATGAAGATGTTAGTTCAGTGGGAAAACAAAACCCCACAAACATAAGAGTTAAAAACACATTTAAAACAAATTTGACTTGAATTAGTGCCTTTGGACGGAAAGCTGGTTTGATGGTTTGAATAGTTGTGGGTAATGCTGCACTTATCTCCACACACTGCAGATAGTTCCTCCAGATCAGTGTCAGTCGTGAAAAGTCAACATGGCCTTGAAGCATTTTATAGACACATAAAACAGCTTATTGGCCAATATCACATAAAAGAATCGCTATCTGAGACATTCTCGCGCTCAAACATGGGGCGAGTGGTCTGAAGTGCACAAACGGCAATTTGAATAGCTTGTCATTACAATCAAGATATTATACAGCGAGCTCATGTGTTTATTCTGCAGCTCTCTGACGTTTGTGAGACGATTTTGAACTATCCAGTGATCTTTGTGATATATGTGCATTAGACACATCTATAAAAGAAAAAATAAGATTGGAGAAAAACGTTGGTTGAAACGTGCTTCAGATTCTCGCCTCACAGCAAGAAAGTCCTGGGTTCAGTTCCTGGACTGGACAAGGCCTTTCAGTGTGGGGTTCACATGATTTCCCTGTGAGTACTTTTGCTCTGGAGGCGCCAGTTTTCCCCCTAACCACCAAACACATGAGTATCAAACATTATACATAATAAGTTTTTGATTTAAAATCATATCAAGTAGCCAAAGTTGTACTCAAGAGTAACGCTACATCAAAGTAAGTAGAAGTAAAACATAGAAGTCCAAGAAACTATTCAAGTAAGAGTAAATAGGTATTTAGGGATACAAATAAGAGTAACTGTCTGGAGGCAACGTTTGATTTATGATTTGCTTTGTATTGAACAATAACATATGTAGATGTACACCACAATATTGTGCTCACATGGCTTAGTAATAGAATAATAATAATAGACTTCCTGTTCAAAACTTCAGAACTGATAAGTCTCTTCATTTCACCATAGCAGCGGATTTTTATTTGGAAGTGGAAAATGGCTATGTGATATTTTAGAACCCTAATTTATCACTCAGAGTCTTTATTTTTTAAAACTAAGTATACAGGATAAAATAAAATCTAAATATGTATGTATATATTTATTTATTTATTTATGTATTTAAAACAAGGACAGTGCACATATAACATTAATCTCAAAGAGAAAAGTTGCTCTGTACTTGATTTTGCATATGAACACAAATATCAAAATAATTTGATATTTTCAACATTAATTGTTTGTCAGACTTACTCCAGTGGAAAGAAGAACCAAAACTTTTTCTTCAGTAAGAGTACATGCAGTCCAAAAACATTTCAAAAAGTACAAAATATTAAAAACGTTTCTCAAATTTTATAAATAAATCAAACTGGACCATGTTTAAACCCTCAAGCCTTGATAGAATGTCATGCAGAGTACCAGACAAAGTTAATATGTTCTTTTGTAGTATATTTTCATTTTGCAAATATAATTGGACTGCACCTGGGTCCAGTCATGCGTTGGTCATAGTTGGATCTGTCTACGGCCCACGCTAATGAACACAACCATTACAATGATCAATGTCAAGTGACGAACTGTCTTTGCCTAAAGAACTTATGACTAAACCACTTTTATCCTGCAAGTCTTTTTAAACAACAATTTGTGAATACAGTTTTCTTAATAATATCCTTAGTGTCTATTCTTCATGTTAAGACATTATTTCTAAAGAAATTCCACAACAGGGTGGTTTTGTTTTTAGTCATAGCATAGCAGCGCCCATGAAACTTTAAGAATAAGAATAATAGCACAACATAATGTGTTGCGTCACGTTACACAATGTGGCCGTTCTCACTGAGCACTAATTATACATGAAGCTTACTTCATAGTACATCATGTTACTTCATGTAGCTATACTGTACTATATATGTACTATAAAAAGGGAGGTTTTAACGCCATGTTTCCATGCAATAAATCTGTTAAAGTCAATATGTAACTTGAACTTGTGCAAGCTGCCTGAGAATGAAGTCATTTGGTTTGTGTAGATCAATAAATATGTTACTCATGCACAGTCCATGAAGGAGACTACAAATATGCAAAGATTATAAGTATACACAAAGCACTGAGACAAAGCAAGTTTACTTAGAACAGAAAGTAGTTGGAAGAATAGATACTAAAAAAAGATACATATAGATAGAATCCTTTTATCTGCTGCTATAAAGAGGGGATTTGCGATGGAGGAATTAAAGTAGCGAAGGCCTTGATATGCAAATGAGCCTGCTGCTAATCAAAGCAATAAGATTAGCCTTCCAAATTGAGATGAAGAAAGGCGCCATTATCTGGGCCGAGTGTCATGTTTAATAACGCGGAACGGCACGCTAATTCACTACTGATGCAACCGCAGCCGCTGTAAGTGCGGCGTGTTTGTGCATAAGGTTGTGCTGGAGAGGGAGGAAGACTACTTAAGTGTATAACGAGACAAAGTAAAGACACGTGGAGTGGTGGGATTGGCCAGGTGTGACCGTGAGACGTTAGCCGTTAGCTTTTATGAATGACTTGTAAATGTGGATTATTGACAGCGCTGTATTGCGATTGTTGTACAGGGCTTGAATAGTATTGAGTCCAATGTTTGTCTTTTTAATGGCATGTAACTATTGAATTACTTTAGAGACAAACAGACACAACGTTCTTCACTGCAATTATCTGCAAAGACACTGACTGCAAGTGAGTCTATTGCTGCATTTTGACCTCTCAAAAGACTACACTGTATATGATTGACCAAGGCAGTGTGTGACTTTCTTAGCAATATTAAAATGTCGGTTTAAATGCATTTCACTTATTACCATCTGGGTACGAGAAGCATGTCTCACTATTTAATACTGGCGCGGAGACAAAGATTGCAGCAATTTCTTACATGTCTTAAATAATGAAACTCTTACTTAAACCAGCCGTAACAGGACTGGAATTTGGGGGAAATGATGAGGAAGCCCAGGGATCGAACCCACAACCTTGTCGCAGGGGGATAGCCGCAGTGCACCCCAGTTTAAATCATAGTTCAAACTCAATTAGTGATACAATACTTGGAGTACATGATAACTGCATTTGAAACATGCCAATTCCTCTTGCGGGGGCTCTTAAATAGTTGATGTGGTTCTAATTAAACAGGTCTATAACAGCAGATTTAACCATGACTACTGACGGATGCACATTTTGCACCTTTACCATTGAGAAACCTAATAAGGGAGAAGTGTCTCAGCGGCTCGGGCCTCGTGCCAGTGCAGCCATTAACCACAGAGACAGAAATAGGCCACGGTAAGCATTCTGTTGTTGTTATCTGTACTGTTTCTCAATCCATTCTGACAGCCTTACCATCCTTTGGGGGAGCAAGCGGCAATCACTGGTGATTATGAAGCCCCCACCACTCTCCATCCACACAGCCAAATTATGCCCACATTAATATTTCATATTACACAAGACTTGTACCGAAGCCACATGTGTACGCAGCCCTTTGTCTTCATGTCATAGGAAATGTGCTCGGCAATAATCATCAGAGGTGGAAGTGAGGTGGAGAGAGGAAGGAGGAGGGAGGGCGGAGGCGGTCAAGGAAGTAATGGAGGAGAAGTCAAGCCAAAATGTGGAGAGGATGTTCATAGAGTCAGTGTTGGTATGATGTTGTGTGATGTGGACGGCAATATGGTCAAATGATTTAAGAAAAACTCAAGAAAGAAAGAAAAAACAGAACCAATTAAACAACAATAATTTGAGTTTATGCTAAATTAGGGGATAGCTTCTCTGATTTTGATTACAGTTTGGCAATTTACACAAAACAAAGAATTTACTCTTGTAATGTGTATTTTACTTGATAAAGTTCACAAAATGATTAGGGCCTATAACCCAAGTATTTGCAGAAGGCTTCAACACGCCCTTGTCTACGTTTGAGTCAATGAAATGAAGAGGCCTACACAAAATACATCTGAATCAAGTGCTTTTCTATACAATTTTGATAAAATGATTAACACATCCAGGTGGCGCTAGGTTCTTCTCATTGTCCGCAAACAGAGACAGATTCACCAACAGATGGGCTCCAGGGCCAAACAAAAAAGCCAATCCATAAGTGCTTGTCACCAGACATGATTTTGCATGAGTTGGCAAAATGTGAGGAGACAATTGGCATTTCCTTCAGTTCACCAAGACCTTTTTTAAGCTCCGTGCTCGATAATTGCACACACACACACACGCACGCACACACACACACACACACACACACACACACACACACACGCGCATGCACTTGACAGGAGACACTAGCTGGTTGGCTGATTAACACTAGCATGTCTGTTTTCTGAGTGTGCTCCCATTATGCTAAGATTGCAGCAGCCTCTTGTTAACCCTCATTGTATGAAACAACCCAGTGGCTCATCTTCAAGCACACTTATGTGGCCCTCGGTCTCCAACCTCTCTCACTACCAACAATGACGTGTGTGTGTGTGTGTGTGTGTGTGTGCCTGTGTCCGCTCTGTAGCTCTCCAAAGTTAGCGGCGGCTTTGAGAGCGCTTCACTGTCCTCTCGTTCTAACCTGATTATTAATTATACCGTGCCTTTAGCTGACCGCAGCCCAACAGGGTGAGACGGCATTACCAAGGAGACCGACACACCGGTTTATTCATAAGATTTGGAAAATAAATGCAGACGGATGCTTTTTATAATTGTGATCATCCATATAGGCCTAATATGACGATTATGCAAATGGGCACAGGATTCCACAAGTGACATTTTCAGTTTCAGTTTAGAGAGGCTGTTTCGCTTGTCTGTAGGATGTCATAATATAACATTTTATTGTGAGAAGAAACATCAAAATATTACAATTATTCAATTATGAACTCACATTCTGAATGATAAAGTAAGGTTAATGTGACATAATCATGCTATGTACATTATAAGTTGACAATCTTTAGAAAGAAATGACAATTAATATAGTACTTTTAATGTAGTAGTTTTAGGAAGTACCATCACATTAGTCCTGTTCTCAGGTCCCTGCACTGGCTCCTGTGGCTCAGAGAATAGTCTTTAAAACAGCTCTACTTGTGTATAAGTCTCTTCATGGCCTAACACCAAAGTACATCTCAGACTTGTGTGTGTCATATGAACCATCTCAGACTCTAAGGACCTCAGGGACCGGCCTCCTGCTGGTGCCAGAGCCAAGACCAGACACGGAGAATCTGCGTTCCAGGTCTATGGGGCAAAGGTCTGGAATAGCCTCCCCGAAGTTGTGAGATAGGCCCCCACCCCGGCTGTGTTTAAATCCAAGCTAAAAACTGTTTTGTTTAGCCGTGCCTATGACATAATTTTACCTGTTTTTTAATATTTTAAAATACTACATTATTTGTATTTTTTATTTTACTCTGACCTAAATTGTTTTACATTTTTATAAATTGCATTGTGTTTTTATTGTATTTTTTAAATTGTGTTTTAAACACTGTAAAGCACTTTGAATTGCAGTTTGTATGAATTGTGCTTTATGAATAAATTTGATTTGATGTGATAGTTTTAACAATTTTGTTAACATCCCTATTTCAATTTTATTTCAAAAAGTTTTAACACTAGTCCTAAAAAACAACCATATTATTTTAGGATAAAATGGTTTTGATAAGGATCAGAATATGTGATATTTTACTGCAATTACCTATACATTGGTTAAAGGCACATTATGTCATTTTGTGGAGGTAAAAAGCACCAGAATTACATGGAAATAGGAAAATAAATCATACTTTGGTACATTCTCCATGCAGATAGACACGTTTTAAAACATACTGTGGAATATTACAGCCAATGGAACAGCATTTCCATGGAAACAAGCAGGATGTGGCTCCACCTCCAGGCCAAGTACGAGTCAGGTTTGTGGAGATGAAAGCACACTCACTGTGAGGACACAGACTAATGTACAGTTCTAGTGCATTTAAACTACTGCAGCTTTAAGTAATTTATATCCAAATGTTTTAGAGGCAATAACATAAACATTGATCCATCCAGAGGCAAATGGCAAGGCAAGTGTATTTGTGCAGCCCATGTGGTACACAAAGTATAGCTTACATATCTATAGTATACAGAGTGCTCTACAGAAAATGGACGGTGCTTTAAAATCAAAATGATACTAGGCCTGCTGGAGAAGTCTTCTATAAGGCCAGTCATCTGGTTCATATCATAACTTGATCAAAGCGTCCGTGTGGCAAAGAGTCCGTCCTGTGTGAGCACTCAACTGTAATCAACCTGGAGCACTGCCTGCAGCGAGGCCCAGGGACACACACTTTAAATGGGCTGCAGGAGGCGAGTGTTCACAAGCCTCCAATACACTTGTTTTAAGATGGAGGCAGATTGATGACTTCTGTGTGGAAATATGGCTCTAACACCATACAAGAGCAGTGTTAGCAATGTGTTGGATATTTTATACGTTATGCTACACTTTATCCATGGATCGCCATTCAAAACAGAATTTAGATTTTTTTACAAACAGGAAACACATAAGTGGAGCGTTCAGTTATCTTGCATCCACCAAACTGCTCGTTCTGTGTGTGGGATCTAAAGCATTATAGTTTTTAATAGTTTTCTTCTTGACAAAGCGGAAACATTTTAGCTTAGTCATGCGTTTCCACTTCCTGTTTCTAGGGTTTTTTTGATGACTTTTGCTCAAAATGTAGTATTTAGTTTTGAATCGTTATGGCAACGATGCTGGATTTGGATTACTCTAAAACTAATAGATACTGTATAGCAAGGACACGACTGGAACTTTTTTACGATAATATAAAGTACCAAGATGAATATTCTAATTCTTATGTCAGTCCCAAGCCTGATAAAAGAGTTGTTTAAGGACAAATTACATTTTAAACACGTCAAATTATCAAATGATTTACTGATTTGAATTGGATGGCTGAATCTATAGAACCTGCTTCTATCTATAGATTTCAGGGTAAATACAAATTTGCACCGTTGCTCTAGTCATTAACAATTAAAAAAAAAAAAATACATTTTGAAGTGTGAAAAGTGCTCAAAATGACACCTGTATATAAATATCGACCTAATTGGTGATATTAGAGGACTTTTGCGCATTCAAAAGATACATTTTGTTTTGAATTGTTAATTGCTATGGTAACGCTGCAAGATTTTAATCACTCTGTTATAATCTGAGATCCAAACATTGGATGACCCATTTTACTTTAATGCTTTTAAGATAATTATATTTAAGATTTAGCTCAAAATTGTGACTGTAGATCGTGACATCACACTATGAATTTCAATGTATTTTTGTTGTACCATGTATACGAATGTGCACAGAAAGTAGTTTTTGATCAATAAAAGTATATTCATTTTGTTGAATTAATGCTACGCGTCTGTTGTAAATTGTGCCTGTTTTTAAACTAATTTCAACAGATTTTCAAAAGTTTTCTTCGCAAATTGCAACTTGTTTCAAAAGTATAATTGATATAACAGGAATTATCCCACCAAATAAAGTAAGAATGAGAAAATGCTAAAAACCTGTCACGCACACTTAGATACAAAGATAAGCTCACGCTCTTTCAGCTGTACAGTTCATGCATTACTAACACACTCAACTTTTACAAACGCATCTCCACACAGCCATCACTAAAGAAACAGCACGCTTATTGTGGGCTGCCAATGCTTTGAACTGTGTCAAGTTTTCACATTGTGCTCTGATTGGTATTAAAATGATTCGCTTTAGCAGTTGCCTTTGGAACTTTGATTCCGTCACTTCAAAGTGTTTTTATTCTGTGCCCTGTTCTGTTATTTTGCCCCCTGTAGAGTTTGAAACAGAAAACCGCCAAAACCAATATGCCGGTAGAGATAAAACATAAAAACTAGCAGCTGAAGAAAAGGAAAGTATAAAGGTTCTGTAAAATGTATATGCTTAATATTGTAATTGTGATTATTGAAGTCAGAATACAAAAATGTAAGAAGTAAATGTAATAGTAAAAAATCTGAGAATTGTAGAAGGAAAATCAAACCATTTCTTGTCAGTCTATGCTCTTAATAAAAAAGCAAACCTAAATACAAAGTGCTTTTTGTTGAAAATATTGATATTGATGGATGAAAGAGGATTAAGAATTTCCCTGATATTTTGTCATTGTGTCAATAATTGTAAAACCGTGACTTTTCTTCTCAAATTAAAAACTAGAATTTGATATCGTGACATATCCACAAGGGGGAGTGAAGGGTCGGATTAATTTAAGACCTGGATAATATCATGACAGATGGGCTAACGGGGGCCACAGGGTGAGCTGGGGGGGGGGGGGGGGGGGGCAATGTTGGCAGAAGAGATTAGAGATAAAAAAGAGGAGGGGTTTAATGTATGGAGAATGATATGGAGCTAATGCAGGCTGTAATTGAATGGCTGTCACGTTGGACAATAAAGAATATAAGTGGTTTAATCAGAACGGGGGCAGAGTCTTACGTCTTAACATTAAGGAGTTTTATTTAATTGAGTTTGACTTTAATTTCAAGGTTTTCCAATTTAAAAAAAAGACATTCACTTTGTATTTAAAGTAAAAGTGGTGAATGTTAAATTATTGATCAAACCAGTTTGAAATCAGAAAAGACATACATTGAATAGATTGTTTTATTACAATTTGAAGTGCAATAAATAAATAAATGTTACATAAATTACGGTACATAGTTCTTTTTACATATAGCACTTGTTTGGGGTATCTCCGTTGCTAGGAGGTTTTGTCAGTCTTTTTTCTGCTGAGGTAGCTGTGGTAGTAGAAGTTGCAGAACAGAGCGGTCAGGCTGAGGGCGTAGGCCACTTGCATGGCGTTGATGGAGTCCGGGTAGTCGCAATCAGCAAACAGGTTGTACGTGCAGTGGCTCGTTACAAGGAAAAACTGGAACTGGAGAAGGGGGAAAAAAGGTTATTATTACTTTATCAAGATTCATGAAGATTTTACCGAAATAATTTATGGCAAAAAGACAGGCCATATCTTGCGATGAGACAGGAAGTGACCGTCTTTATGCAAAGGAAACGCTTAGTGAAGGAGTAAATTACCTTTTTTAAATACAAAAGTCCCTATTAGTGTCATAAATAGCAACATTTCAAACTCAATTTTAATACTAAAGAAAATGCTTGATGCTCCATATGGATTTCAATACCACAATTATAATAAAACACAATATAATGCAATTTTCTACATAAAATAATAGTAGTCTTCTACTTTTACCATGTTGTCTTATACAAATTCTAATATAGATCAAATGTTATTATGTTTATTAGATTTTTTTCAGTATTGATTGAAGTTTTGATGTTTTTTTAGTGTTTTAGCAAATAAATACTTCTGGGGTCAAACTTGTAAATTCTTGCTTATTTTTTGTACAACTATTTGATGCATTTTCACAATAAACAAGTTACTGAATAATTAAACATCTGGATTTTTGTGAGCACAAAAGAATACCATGAATAACTTTCGGGTGAAACAGTACAATGTTATCAAGTCGTAAGAAATTCAGCTCAAAGTTTTGAATGAAGTAATTGAGCTATTCTTATATTTGGCACACAAGTCCCGCCCCCAGTGCCACCTCCATAAGCAAATCCAATACAAAAACACTGCCATTTTAATTAGTTCAACCACAACAACCGAGTGGTGAGTCCAACAGTTGACAAAGGCTGGCTGGTCGGTTACATAATGCCGGTCAGCTGCGACACTAAATATGCCGCTCTAAATAGGCCAAGGGGAACCT
Source organism: Eucyclogobius newberryi (assembly GCF_026437365.1). Classification (NCBI taxonomy): domain Eukaryota; kingdom Metazoa; phylum Chordata; class Actinopteri; order Gobiiformes; family Gobiidae; genus Eucyclogobius; species Eucyclogobius newberryi. Next base: position 16,146,054 of record NW_027315746.1, read on the forward strand.
CTACTACTGCATTGTCTCCTCATAAGCCCCACAAGTGGAAAACAGATGGTTCAGTAGCCTAGCCGAGTAGCATCAGTGGTGTTAATCTGTCGTGTTATGCCAGTCTAAACAATGGAAAAGCAATTAGTAGGCCTTGTGTTACGGCCTCTTCAGATCTGGACTGCACTTGGTGACGACGTCGTTTTTATGTCTTAAATGCTGTTTCATATCTTGAGTGCGGGGCATTGTACATTTTCATTAAAAACGACATTCCCTACCAAGAATACAAGACCCAGAAGCAGCAGTGGAGACGGTGACTCAGTTAAGTTTTTCAAAGAATGTTCCTGCTATTAGCTAGAGTTGGCCAATGTGACTAAAATGTATTTTCATTTCAAACATTTTGTTCAAATTTCTTCCAAAAAAGACCCAAGCTGATGATTCACGATTAGAAAGATTTACCAAAGTGCATGTGACAGGTCAAACTACAAATGTTCATCATGTTTAGGCTATATTTCATAATTTAACTAAAAAGTGGCCTTTTTTCCCCCAGTTTCCCAGTTTTGGCGACATTGGTGATGTCTCTTCCTGGTTGGCCTGAAGAGCTGCAGATGTGACGTAGGTAATTTTACAACTGCCGCCTAAACAATGGTCATAATCTAGATATAAATCACTCAACAGTTTTGATTTGACTAATAATGCGTGTTTGTTAAATTATTATTCGTTAAATTCAAGTTTGATTTTTTGAATTTTTCTTCACAAATTGATGTAAAACTATGATAAATAATCACCACATCGACAATCGCGCCAAACAAATGATTAAGTAGAAAAGCATTAGAACTTGTCATATGCACTTTAATCTTGAATAAAATAAAATGAATTGCAAAGCTACTCTTAACAAGTCAGACATGTGTAAATATGATACGCAAAATTACTTTTAGTGGGCGGTACGACACACACATGCCTCCCAATGTTTTATTACACATTCCTTTCCATTTATCCAGGTTTGGGACCAGCCCAACTGTACCCAATCTGGCTAAATATACATAACTTACCAACTGCAGAAAGGTGATATAGCGTTTCCACCAGAGATATTTGCTCACGCCCGGTCCCAAAGCTGCCAAACCATAGTACAAATACATCACCACATGGACCATGGAGTTAATCAGGCCGATGAAGAAATCTGGGAACAAAAAGCAGTTTTATTCAGACATTTTACACACTATTCTAGACATTCCTGTGTGTGTAATGCTTACTTTGTCCTCCGGCTACATATTTAATTCCAATCCAACAGTTGAAAATCATTGTGGCGTGATGATAAACATGGAGGAAAGTCAGCTGATTGTCCTTTTTCCTCAAAATGAAAAACATCTGACACAAGGGGAAAAAATGCATCGTTTAGAGTTCTGTAAGACATAACCTATTAACTTGGTATGTGAGTTATGAAGTCGTTGATTTGGACGTTTAAAATAGCTTTCATAGTGTGTTGTCCCTAGTGATAAACACCACACTGGTAATAAATAGACGAGGTTCTGAGCGCGGCGATTGCTCACAGTATCACAAAGCTCTATCACTTTGGAGAAGAAGAACCACCAGTACACTCGGGCCATCTGTCGACACAACAAGCAGAAAAGCAGCATTAAGTCGAGCAGTTCTCTTGGAATTATACATACCCAGATATCAAATTAATATTAAATTGAAAGACAAAAAAGACAGCGTAAAGCTCAAACACGGCTTATCTCTTTGTTGGTTTTTGCACGTTCAAAGCCTAATGGGAGTCGTCCGCAAGCGCCCACAATGCAACTCTGAATGTTTTACTGAATTATGGACACAATAGGCAGATCAACTCCACGTGAGGCTTCAAATTTGTGTTGGTTTTTTTGCATGACAATCTTATTCATGGTTGGTTCATTTTAAAACTGTATCTGCATCAGTGGTGGAGGAAGGACCGTATTTTCCGGACTACAAGTCGCACTGGTGTATAAGTCGCACCAGCCAAAAAATGCATAATAGAGAAGAAAAAAACATATATAAGTTGCACTGGAGTATGAAATGCGGTTGCAAGTGTGAAAATAACAAATAATATCACATATAAGTCGCTCCGGAGTATAAGTATAAAAGTATAAATATAAGTATATGTCGCACCCCGGCCAAAACTATGAAAAAAGGTACGAAAATACAGTGCTCAGTTTTGTTGCTTAAGTGTGGGCAAAACATATAAAAGTATCACATAAATAAATCAAGTAAAAGCACTGAAGTCCCAGAAGAAAAAAATACTTTTAGTGTGAAAAAATGAAATTATTACACACAGATTTTTAAAGCACTTTCAAAGCATCTAATAAAAATAAAAAAATTAAATAAAAAGATGATGTGGTTGATTTTTCTGTCCTGTTAAAAACGCATTGGAGCAAAAACGTACTTGCAGTCAGAGTAAAAGCAAACGGTATCTACAGTAAAATGCACGTATAAGTAAAGTACAGACGACCTTTGTACTTTGATACTTTCCACCATCTGAATCTACTTTTCGCATACAAAATGTCCAAAAAAAGAATAATCATGCAAAACGTTAACCAGTGTCATGTGGGTGCACAGTATTACCCTCAGAGCCAGGGGGCTGTCACTGTAGTCCACGGGTTGGCAGAGCAGACTGTATTTGGCCAACCAGGACGAGGCAGTGAACTGAAAACACAAAAGCGGCTTTCATCTCCGCTTCAGTTCGCCTCTGTCTGCATACATACAACACTTTTATCCCATTTTGTCAAAGTGTACATCACATTTCGTTTTCAGGGATAATGCGTGTGATGTGGACAGAGCATAACGCGCCTATTAACTGCAACAACACGAGCGCAGAAACACTTTGGGCTGTGGTAAAAGCAGAAACGACATCATGTCCTTTAAGGCACATTCCTGGTGAAGGGCTCTGCTTCCCGTCGCCGTGGAAATGCAAGTGTTTAGCCACAGTCTTGCGTTCAAACTCTGTGAAGACGCCGCACCGGGCTGAGTTACGAGTCAGATCAGTGGAGAGTGCAGGAGCTTAATAGGGGAAATGCATGTTTTTCTTGGTATATTTGAGCAAAAAATCCTTAAAAAAACATCCAGAAGGAAATAACTGCAAGATAAATATACGTTTGAGGCTAGACTGTGGAACATTTCAGGCAACGCAATAATAACAATGTTTCTGGCGAGCTGGCAGCGAACCAGCCACCAGAAAAGTGACATAATGTACCTTTAAAGTGGGTTGTCCGAAAACACACAAATCCATTTCTTGGAGCCTAAATCCACAATGTCACTAAGCAATTATTTTAGTAGTCGACTAGTCTATTGTACACTGATTTTTTCCCCCTCTCTCTATGATGACTAGAGAATATTCATGAATGTGCAGTGTGTTATGGACGAAAATTTGAATTATTTTTGGACATTTTGGTTTAACAATGCCACTGCCCTTATTATAAAAAGATGTGTTTTAGAGTCTGTACTGGGCAGTGAGTGATTACGATGATCAAATTACAGCAATTAATCATTTTCTACAGTCGAATAGTCACAACTGGTCGATTAACCGCAGCAGCTCTACTTAACACCTTTATTTTGCAAGTGGTCATAATGTTTTGCTCATTGTAGACCTGTCTCCTGTATTCTATAGCTTACAACAGGCTAAATGACTTATGTGTAGATTACCTCATAGGACATATATGCAGACAGGCACACCATGGCAAAATTGTAAACTACAAGCACTGGTTTGAGGTCCACCGGGCTCCTTCTGGACATCAGCTTCGGCCCGGACCATAAAACGAACAAATAGCCAAAGAAGATGCAGGCGATTGGCACGGGCGAGTGGACCAGCAGCCATGTATCTGTCCTCTTGTCTAGACAGAGATGAGATGAAAAGATGGGCTGTAATAGTGCTCTTCTGTCTAACCATATCAGAACTCGAAAAGACAATTGATAAACCCCTCAAAACGTACCTCCATTTTCTAGAATCCCTTGATATAACGCTTGGAGTTTTTGCCAAGTGGTCACTCCACGCTGGAACTGACATCACAAGAACTGCTATTATTTCTCTGAGTGCTCAATACACCACACATATCTTGCACTTCAACTAGAATCAGAAGAAATGTCATGTCTGTTTTCAGCACACACAAAAAAAAGGGTCAGACAAGATGCAGAAACACCATTTGCAAAGCTGATCAAAATCGGATTACGCTCGCTAATCCAAACGCGACTCCAGGTAATAGATAATAACTAATAAGCCGCTTGTTTGATTGAATGGCGTGTAAAGAACAGATGATGGACATGAGCCAGTGCTGCCACCTGCTGGTTTATGCTGGTTGACCGTCTTCTTGTCCATGGTAACGGTTCTGCGCTGTCATGACAGGTGAGCTCGCGACACGCTGTGGTCATTAGCTCTCTCTAGTGGTAGTGTTGAGAAAACGTTATGTCTGTCTGAAAGCCAGATTTGATATTAGAATGTATTTCTTGAACAACATGTATCATAATTAACCCATACATAAAATACAAAAGTACAGTTTCTCACAATATTATTACATTTATCAGTATCTTGTTTTACATAGGCATAAACTCGATGCCTGAGCTGTGTATTTTTATAAGATAAGATTTATTTATCCCACAAAGGGGAAATTCAAGTGTTGCAACACAGATTGGGTACAGAAACAGATGAAGCACAGAAGTATAATAATAAAAACAGATTAACTCAATCTTTATTGATTAAAAAAACGTATAAAACCCCCTTTACTCTTATTTACAGCTGTTATATAGACTACTAATCTTGTATATTTTAATACTCATACTAAATGTGCTGTATATAATGTAAATGCATGTTTTGTATATTGCTGGCATTTTACACCTTGTCTGGGACTACAGTTGGAAACCAGCTAAACTACAGCTAACAATATTAGCTGTATTTTAGCTGGTTTCCATGTGCACATTTACAGAAATGTGGGTTGATTTGCACTGTCCCAGTTCACATAAACTAAAAACAAATAAACAAATAAATGAGGATAAATATAAAACTGTGATTGGATCATAATTTTACCATTTGGGCTTGAATTTGTAACACAATTCATCCAGTGCTGGGCTGTTTTTACTTGAATATGCGTTTTTAAAATATAAGATGTAAATGGGAGTTAGTCAAAATACATATAATACAATTGAGAGAGAGAGAGAGAGAGAGAGAGAGAGAGAGAGAGAGAGAGAGAGAGAGAGAGAGAGAGAGAGAGAGAGAGAGAGAGAGAGAGAGAGAGAGAGAGAGAGAGAGAGGGAGGGAGAGGGAGAGGGAGAGGGAGAGGGAGAGGGAGGGAGAGAAGAAGAAGAGGGATAGAAGAGAGAGAGGGAAAGAGGGGTGTAAAGTGAAGAGAGAGAGAGCTGTTCTTCATTTAAACTCCAGTGTTATCTTTGTCAAAGTTATTGACCTTATTCTTTTAGTCTGTGTAGAACTTATTTTCTCTCGAGGTTGGCAGCAGCCCTGTGTTAATATAATAGATCCATAGTGTAAACTGTGTGTTAACCCGATCCATGGTGATAACCCGATCCACGGTGTTAACTAATACAACCGGAAGAAGGATTACGTCGTGTGCCGGCGCTCGGACGGACTTCCGGAATAAGGTGAACAGGCTTGGCAAGGCAAGGCATGTTTATTTGTAGAGCACAAGTCGCGCACAAGGCAATAAAAGTGCTTCACTCAACAGGAAAAAAACACATTAAATTCAGACCTGACATAAATCACAAAACCTTAATTTCCATTAATTCAATTGAACAATTTAGACAAGTGGGGATTGTGTGAGCTCAGTAAATGCCTTGTTGGTAGATGAGAGGATGAAGGTATAAGCAGGTTAACCCACATGGGACTGCCTTCATGGGGATTTGACGGGGAAATCCTCACCAGAGAGCAGCATTGACAAGAATCTAACACTTTTTAACAAAGCATGACGATTGTTGTTGCATGACAATAGTACATATTGAATATGAGTAACAGGTTTATGCTGTTACAAACTTAAACATTGGATTATTTTTAAAAATAACTCAAACGTACATCAGCAACTGCAATTTTCCTTTGATACTGTACATTCAAATATATTTTAAAATGTAGCCAACTTGTAATATGAAGACTTACCATCTTATCTTGTGGTCAGCTGCTGGTCTAACCTGCTGTTTCTAAGCGACTGTAGAAGCAGAAGCTGTGCAGAAGCTCAAGTACTCCATGACAAATCCTATTGGCCAGACCGCTTTGGAGGCTAGTACATGTATTCGTAATGAGCATGTATTTGTAATGAGCATGTATTTGTAATGAGCCTGTTACATTTGATCAGTAACTAAATAAAATTATTGACATGACATGACAAATTCCAATCGCTTTCCTTCAATATGTTTGAATATAGCTTTTAATACCAATGACCCATTATTAATATTACACTTTACTGCAAATGTTCAACATAGAATGAAGACAATGCAATGAAAAGGCAAAAACATTTGTAAAACTCTCGTAACCCTAGTAGTAATGAAACACATATCCTGCAGTAAGGTTTGAAATTAATGTATGCGGTGTTTGCAATCATTTGGATATAGTAGTAGTAAGTTGTACTGACTGAACAATAGCAATGCATAAAGTCCACTTGTCCTGTTTGGTTGGTTTTGAGGTAGTACTTGTCCACATACATCCCTCCACAGTGGTCCGGCATCAGGTTTTCACTGCAGATTTCATTCACTGAACACAACCGCTCAGTTCAACCACATGAGAGCAAGAAGAAGCTTTTATTTTGCGTTGTTATTTATCAGCCAGTTCGAAAACTTACTATGTTGTTTTTGATTGAAGAAAGTATAGTTAGTTTTCCTGTTTAAGGATACCATTTTGATGACATTAATCCATTTAAAAAAGAGCTTACCATATTTTCCGGACTATAAGTCACACCTTTTTTCATAGTTTTGGCCGGGGTGCGACTTATACTTACATTTATACTTATATACTTATCCTCCGGAGCGACTTATATGAGATACTATTTGTTATTTTCACAGTTGCAACCGCATTTCATACACCAGTGCAACTTATATATGTGTTTTTCTTCTCTATTAAGCATTTTTGGGCTGGTGCGACTTATACTCCGGTGTTTAGTTTTGAATTATTAACTGATATGGCAAAAAGGGCTCATCTTTCATCACTCTGAAACTCATAGTGACATAAACTTTAGGACTACTTCTTATTGGGAGATCGTTTTGGACCTGAGTCCTGGTGATTCTGCCCCGGGGCTGGTTGTGGTTGAGCGTGGTGCTGGTGGGGGAAGGGGTCATGTTGGTGGTCGTGGTGATGGTGATGGTGGTGTGAAGGTGGTGGTGGTGATGTTGATGGTGGTGATGGTGATGGGTCCACTTCCTCTGCTGGTGTCGTCTGGTTCAGCTGAGAAAGGAAACCACTCCCGATGGTGGTGTGGTTGGAATGGGCCTGTCGAACACATGGAAAAGATGTTATTATTGGCCGATTTAGCTTTTGATTTGACATATTATACTTTGATAAAGCTGGGGTGCCTGTTAGAGGTGGGAAATATTTGAAACATTTATTGTATCATAAATGTTCGTCGGTGTAATCCTCATTTGTCCTCTGTTTTTTAGAAAATCAAGAGTAATTCTGTGGGAGTTACAATTGATGTTGAGCAATTTTACTGTGAATGTATTAAAAAAAAAGAAAATGTCACTACCTACGACGAAGTATAAGGGCCAATGCGCTGCACTACGAGAACAATGTAATTAATTAATGAGAAAAAAGACGTTAATTATTGAGAAAAAAAGTCGTAAATCAACGACAATAAACTCATTAAATAACGAGAAAAAAGTCCTTAAATAACGAGAAAAAAAGTCATTAATTAATGAGAAAAAACTCCTTAATTAATGTGAAAAATTTCGTAGTTTAGGGGCCGATTCAAAGTGACGTGATCAGTTCACTTTCAGCACCACGGTCAGGACGCAAAAGTACGACGGAGTATGAGGGCCAACCAAGAAAAAAAAAAACGCTGCACTACGAGAATAAAGTCAGAAAAAAGTCGTAAATTAACGACAATAAACTCATTAAATAACAAGAAAAAAAGTCGTTAAATACGAGAAAAAAAAGTCATTAATTAATGAGAAAAAAACCTCCTTAATTAATGAGAAAAAAACTCCTTAATTAACGAGAAAAAAGTCGTGGTTTAGGCGCCGATTCAAAGTGACGTGAGCAGTTCACTTTCAGCACCACGGTCAGGACGCACAAGAACAGGCTTGGATGAGCTGACAGTTTAGAACTACTTTGCGCACAGTCACTATTCTCACGTGCTCATTGTGTGCACTTAAAGGTTGAATGGACGATTTTTTTGGCATAAATCTGAGTCTTATTTCCTCGTGGCGTGGACTGCCGATTTGTCCTGCCACGTATCAATCATAAAACGCACCTACCGCTCACCTGCAGCCGCTTGTGGCTCGTCCCACATTTCCGCGTGTCTAAGCGCATTGATCTATAATAATATAGTTCCCTCAGTGTACGGGGCAAAATGAAGACGGAGAAAGACAGTTCGAGCTGATGCAGAAGAAGACGGAAATCTACGGGAGACGAGAGATGCGATCTTTCGCGCTAATAAACAAACGCACGTGTGTGTTGTATCAGTCCGCACGGGGGAGCACTTCCGCCTGCGTTCTCAAATCGCCGAAATATCATCCATTGCGACTTTAATATTAAGAGTAATCACATCTGCCTGTTCAGAGAGACTGTGAGAGTGTATTTTGTGTGTGTATTTTTGATGTTTACTCACTGTGCAGTTGCAAATGTTTTTGAAATAAGTCGCTCTGATGGCGGCCTCCACATACGGGTGATTCAGCAAACTGTATGGAAGGACTACATGGAAAGTCAGAAGGCCGCATCTGGAACAAATGAGACAAAGCAAAATATGTTTTATCAGAATGCATCCATTAAAGATTGCTCAAGTCTATGTTTTTGCTGGTCCCAAGAATAGAGACGGTTTGGCCTCATAAACATATAATGTATAGAATGTATAAAATCGTGTTTGCCCTCCAGTCCGTACCTGTCATAGACCAAAAAGTCATCTTTGTCCCCGTCCAGGACTTCCCACACGTCAGTTTGTACAGGCGCTTGCTGGTACACAGGAACACCAGGGGGCGCTCTCCTCTTCAGCTCCCAGTACATGGCTCTGGACATGGCCCTCTGCTCATTCACTATGATGAAGGAGACCCCTGTCATGTTGACTCGGGTCAGCCTCTCCTGCAGGGGCCCAATCCTGCACAGATAGAGCCCAGATGTTCTCAATGACAAACTTTTCTGGGGTTTGTCACTGGCTTGTCTCCAGGAAGGTCCCATAGCAGGACAATAAACATGTTTATCTTGCATTTATTCAGTTACAGAAAAGTTACATACTCATTTTTAAATGCTTGAATCATTTTCAGACTAAATACTAATTTACATTTCAAGAAATTATATTCATGATTTAGTTCTGTCTTTGACTTCTGGCTTTGCTCTGCTTTAGGCTCAGTCCAAAGTCTGTTTTTGTGTGTCTGCTTTGGTTGACCTTTTCACAAACACGCCACACTCAAAATGAAAACTGTACTTTGGTTACCATTGACAACATCAACAACTTAAACTGGAGTTTAAATAAAGTGATAAAAGCTCTGCCTTGACCTTTAGATTTAGAGCCAGTGTTGATGTCATATACACCACATTAAAACCATAAGAATAAGAAAGAGTATTCAGTGGTGGAATGTAACAAGTACAAAAGTAAAAGTACTGTAGTAACATTTTGAGCTGCTATCTGTACTTTACTTAAGTAAGTTTTACAGTAGCTACATTTATTTCTACTTCACTACATTTGTGCGCAGCTATCTGTACTTTCTGCTCCATTAAAATTTTGAACTGGACTGAAAAGTTGTGGTTTTGGTTATTTTTTGGCACATCCATGGTGACATTCTGTGTATTGAGATCAAGACTCAGCATTGATTAAACAAAATATATAACTGATAAAAAAGAAAAACATTAAAATTGATTGAAAGTCCTACAGTTTACTGAGGACCAGCACAACATTTAGCACTTTGACAGGTCTTTTTAACTTGTGTGAAGTACTTCACACATGCAGGTCTTTTTACTCTTAAAATACATTTAAATGGGTACTTCATTACTTTTACTTAAAGCTGGGGTACCCTTCTTTCTGTTGTTGTTGTTGTTGTTGTTGTTGTTAGTGAGAGTAAAAGCAGCCCTTAGTGACAAAATTAGACCACAACGCGTCATCTGTAGCTAATATTTATAATTATTCTATTTCTCGCCAACACGGATGCAAGGGCCGAAAGCAGCGCTCTGATTGGCTATGCTTGAATGGATCACTTTTCTTCCTATATTCTGTGATCTGTCCTTTTCCTCTGTATCTACCTGCGTTGTATCAATGAAATTTCCCCATGTGTGGACAATAAAGGATTATCTTATCTTATCTTATCTTTACCATCTGTAAAAAAGTTGTTCTTACTCTGAGCACACGTCTTAAAAGGAATGTGTGTGAATAATTTTGTGAGAGCTAGGAACAAGTTAGACAGATCTTCTTCTGGTTTTGTTGTGTGAAAATCAGGCACACCAGCTTTAAATGCAATTTATGTGATAATTTAAGTCATTTGTTTGGCCACGTATCTTCTTCCACTACTGTTTGTAACAAAAATGTACACCCATAGTCTTAAGTTAAGTCTGTTTAGTCCTATTGTTGTCCAAGAGTAGTTCTGAATAAGTTCCTAGTCGTGCCCTGCTGTAGTCCTGGTTAAAATAATTTAAAAAAAAAAACTATTCATGTCTTTGCATTGTACTGTTTTTTTCAGCTTATAAAGTCTCAATTTTATAAAAGTGTATGCCAAAGGTGCTGTTGTTACCAGGCGGCCTGCTGGAGACAGAGCTGTCAGCTGGCCTTCAGGAGGGCCACCACCACCACATTTCCCTGCAGCTCCTTCATGGGTGCTTGGCCTTTGATGTCCCAGTAGGGGGCAGGCTTGCAGATCCTGGAGGCCTCATTGTCCCCCTCGATCAGCAGCGTGACATGTGAGGCCCAGAGCACAGTTGGCAGGGCCAGATACCACAGCCACAGAGATGAGAGAGAGCCCATTGTCCCTCACTGGACACCTATAAATAAACATAAAACACCAGTGACAAAAGGACTGTCTCTTCTCGTCCAAAGTCTCCAGCGATGCCATTGACAATCGGATTAAGCCTTTAGTCCAGTGTCTTTTATCCAGAAGTAAATGGTCATAGGCACTGATCCCAAAATAATGAAGAAACAGTAAACAGCCATTGTGTGTCGCAAGAGAAGCAGGGGCCGAAGGACAGTGCCAGATTCACAAAGAGGCACTGCATACAAAATATATCTATACAGTAATTCAGCATAAAGAGTATTTGGAGAGCTCACGTCACATGTTTCCTTACATTATATGATTGTTGTTTGGAATTAGAAATAGGTCTAATTTAAGTGAAGAGATCAGCAAAGATATTGTGTAGTGGCCTATTTCAGTGACCAAAAACAAATTTGTATCCTAAAAAGACGAATAGATAGATATAAAAATGTGTTTACCTGCTTCCCCTCGCTGCTCCATGTGTCCCATTTGAGAATCTCAGCTCTGTGTTTGTTTTTAACGGCTCTGTTAATGATGATGATGCACTTCCCCCAAATCAAACAGAGAGAGAGATAGGGGGGAGAGAAGCAGCAGTGGAGGGGTAGCACTTTTTGAAAATGCACAAAACTGAAATAATAAACGATAATTGTATAACTCAAAATGTGTATTGTGTGGATTTTCTTTTCTTTTTTGTAATGTGTTTCAAATAGATGCTGTAGAATGTGTGTTGTGTAATTAAGGTCAAATATAAAAGCCCTCCAAACTGCTGATTGGTTCAAGGTTTGAGAAAGGTCATGTGATTATCAGTGCAAATCAATTAAACTCACAAGAAGGAGCTCAAAGTGCTGTTTTAGTCCCATTCAACACACACACACAAACACCTATACACACACAAACACACCTACACACACACAAACACACCTACACAGACGCACACCTACACAGACAAACATCTACACACCTATACATACACACAGACACACACCTCCACACGCACAACGCACACACACACCGACACACACACACCTACACACACACAAACACACCTACACACACACAGACGCACACCTACACACGCACACACACACCTATAAACACACACACCGACACGCACACACACACACAAACACACACACAAACACACCTACACACAGACGCACACCTACACAGACAAACATCTACACACCTATACACACACACAGACGCACACCTATAAACACACACACACCTACACACGCACACACACACCTATAAACACACACACACCTACACACACCTACACAGACAAACATCTACACACCTATACACACACACAGACGTACACCTACACACGCACACACACACCTATAAACACACACACCTACACACACACACACACACACACACACACCTATAAACACACACCTACACACACACACACACCTATAAACACACACACACCTACACACACACACACACATTGACTGGGGTTAACGACACAAAGGTTTTATTTGAGCAAATTTAGCAACATGAAAAAGTGAAGGTTCTTGCTAATGCATTGCACTCTGAATCGGAATAAATTACTCTTAATGAATTAAAACATCTACAGAGGTAGTGCCGTAACAGTTATTGTGCAAACTAGAGTTTTCTTTGACATGTTTAATGAAAAAGGACAACTTTACCCAAATAAATCCACAAATGTAGCTTCAATAAGGTGTTATTATGCATTACTTCATGTCTAATAGCCTGGTATAAAGCAATGTCATAACCTTTAGTCATTCTCATTATTTATTCAATGTTTTGGTAATTTTTTCGCTAAAATCCCCCCCAAAAAATGTATTTTTGTTTTGTTCCCATTAACATCAACAACTTAAGGTGGAGTTTAAATAAAGCAAACGATAAAAACTCTGGAATGACCGTTAGCTTTCGAGCCAGTGTTAGAACCATAATCAGAACATTAAAACCCAAAGTAAATTATGTATTCAATGGTGGAATGAAAAGTAAAAGGACTGTACTCAAGTCAAATGTTTAGCTATCTGCCATTTTTACAGTACCTTTGATACATTTATTTCTACTTCACTACATTTGAGAGCAGTATCTGTACTTTCTGCTCCATTAAAATGTTGAACTTTCATATAGTTTTAGGGGTTATTTTCACACATTCAAGGTACATTCTGAATGTTTTGAGTTCAAGACCCAACGAAATATACAACATGTAAAATTCACTAGAAACAAATTGGAAATGGTTTGAAATTCCTACAGTTGACCAACGATCAGCCCAATTATTTGTATAAACATCACCAAATTTAGCACTTTGACAGGTCTCAAAGCCTTAAGTACTTTGTGTTAAGTACATTTTGAATTGGGTACTTCAAAACTTTTACTTAAGTGCACTTCTTTATGTGACACTTGTACTTAACAGAACTGAGTGAGGTAAGAATGTTATTTCAGATGTCATAACCTTTAGTCCCTGTCGTTATTGATCTGTTTAGTGACATGATAAAAACGTGCAATGATGTACTTTTATATTAGTTAAAGGTACTGTAAAGAACCCTACTCTAGTGTGTTGGGTGTGTGTTAGTGTGTATGGCAGTGTGTGAGTTTATCCATGCGAGTGTGTGTTAGTGTATGTATGTGTGTATTTATTGTGTTTTTTTGTGTGTCTCCAAATTGTAATAAAAGCATTTATATAAAACACTGGGTTGCAAGTAAGAATGATATGGTTAAATTTGCGTTTATGATTCAAAGTGCATATGGCTTGGTAAAGTTAAGATTATTTATACTTTTTCTCTGCATATAAATATTAAAACAGCTCTGTAGTTTACATGTGTGTAGTACCCGTTCTTGAAACTTATTTAAATGTATGTTTAACGTGTCACAAGTAGATTTCAACAAGGAATCCTTTTATAATGCTACAGGGGCATTTAGGCTGCCGAGATATATACTCCTGAATAAAACTTTAGTGTGTTAATTCATAAAGACAACTATTTGCATAAAGTCATCGTGGCGTTATGTGTCCCTTCAATTAAACCAGGGCAGAGGTGCATTTATATTCTTTGGTTTCTGCAGACATTATGTAGAAGTCAACGCGCTTTTCTCCCAATCACGACAAAACGCCAATGAGTTCTTCATCGTTGTCGCCGACCCCTTGTGTGGGACTGTCGCAGTTCGCCATGAGGCCCAGGCCCAGCTCAGCCAGCTCCTCACAGCTCATGTCCGTGGTCACCATGATCTTGGTCTCCAGCCGGTTACACAGCGTCCTGTAGGAGGGCAGAGGGTACCCCAGTTCGCGTAGGTACTCATAGCCCTTGGTGCCCACGGCGGTGCGAATTTTCCGAGCTTTGATGATCGTCTCGGGAGACCAGACAGCGCGTCGCGAGCGTTTAGTCAGGGACAGCGCGCGGATCTGATCCTCGTACAGGAAATTCTGGAGGCCCTTTTCAATCCGGTCGAGCCGATAGAGGCGCTTCTTCATTTCCTCAACCTAATGATGAGAGAGAGAAAAAGTCAGTAGCACTTGCAGTACATTTCTATTATTATGTAACTACATTTTTAAGTATTATTTTTTAGACCTTCCAAAAATGTCAATGGAGTGATTACATGTAAATGAATCTCCAAGAGTGTAAAAAGTGTACCTCTTTTTGTAACCTCGCTGAGTTTTGCATCTCCTGCTCCAGTTGTTTCTTCAGTAGATGGCATTGGGTGCAGGGTGGCTGGTCCTCCCTGGCACAGTCTCTGTCCTCCTCATCCAATCCTGGCAGTGGGTTGCGTCTTGCGTAGCCATGGTCGCCCACATTCAAGTCTTTCTCCACTAAACAGTAAATGCATTCAGTTAAAGGTGCACTTAGTAACTTTTCCGGTGGAGGTTCTGCCATGAAGACTTCATTACACAGTAATTACACTTCAGGCATAGGAATGACATCTCCATGGAGACAAGCACATGGAAATGTACATAGTGCACCTTTAATTGAGATGGATCAACTATAAATGCATTTAGGTAAAGTGCATCGTGGCTCACCTGGTTCTGGTTTTAGGGGGATCAAAATGAATGGCGTGTTAACTGCTGGATAGGGGGGCTCTCCAACACTGAAAATAGTTGGAATTGCATTGGGTTTGAGCTTCTTCCCACCAGCTGGAGATCTGGCAATCTCTTCATATTGGCTGCGTTCGAAGTGGTCCTGGTTTGGAAAATATAATCAGTAAAAAATGATGGAATAGCCACAAATGACACTTGTTCGACTTACTTCACAGAGTCTAGAGTGAGGGGTAGGTTCAAAATCCCGTCGGCAGTTGACCACCCATTTCTTCTTACGCGCAGGGTCTTTGGGAAACCTGAACAGTTGTTTGCCGATGCTGGTTGAATTTGAGCAATGTGGAGCAGAGCAGCCTCCCATTTCCACAACAAACACAAAATCATACAATGGAAATAGAGAAGTGCGTTGCGCTCACCAGATAAATGTTAAATGATAAATTACATGCGTTTGTATGGTTGAAATTATTCATAAGCCGAAAAAAGTTACATATGCAGTGCGGCTTTACTCCTGGAAACCGGGCGTGTCGTTACCAAGGGAATTTACAATGTGGTTAAGCTTTTTTCTTAAAATTATTTTGACGAAGATAAAATATTTTTGACTTTGTTTGAGCCAAAATGGCGCCGACCCTTGGGAGCGCAGTTTCGTGACGTCATCTTCACTAGTGTCCGTTGCGGATGCCTTTCCATAAAACAGCTTAATAAACCTAATAAAATCTCCAGGAAAATTAAAATGTAACTATTAAAGTAAGCAACCAACTGTCCATCAACTGAAAATAGCTTCATACCTTGGCATTGTAGTGTGGCGTGTTATTTTATAAAATATATCACGCGTTTATAAAAAACTTTACTCAGGCATTTTAGCCCCGCATTGGTCCTGTTCTTCACATGGACATTACGGACAGGACCCATACGGCACTTTACGGTTGCTGCGTTTTCAAATATAACGTTTTATTTCACGTTTCACCGAACCCAAAAGTCTTAAATAACCAACGCCACTCAAAAAGTGTCTTAAACGAAGAAAACTCTTCAGCGGCCCCAATATAAAGCAGCAGAAAGGTGCGATGTCTTCCTTCGCAGTTCCAGTCATTGATGTGCACAATGATAATTTCAAAGAGCTTTGGCCTGCTATGGTTGTTGCATTGAAAACCTCTTCCTTTATTGCCATTGACACTGTAAGTATCGCCCCTGTGATATTATA
Source organism: Eucyclogobius newberryi (assembly GCF_026437365.1). NCBI lineage: Eukaryota > Metazoa > Chordata > Actinopteri > Gobiiformes > Gobiidae > Eucyclogobius > Eucyclogobius newberryi. The sequence continues at coordinate 16,162,367 of NW_027315746.1, forward strand.
TTTTATGTAGGCTGCTCATTGTAAGATATTAACGTTGCAGTCAATAGTTTATTTATAGAAATATTATGTTTATGATTCTTTTTAGGAGCTGAGTGGTCTTGGGAACAGGAAAGCTTTACTGGCTGAGTAAGATCCTTGTTATAAGTCTATGTAGACCTGTCACATTAAGAATTGTATTAATGCCACTGAAAATGTGTTTAAAGCCTGATCATTCCAGTAAACGTTTTTTCTAACTTCAATTTACACAACAAATAAAAATATGAATGAAGCCCTAATGCTTAAATAGTATAATTAAATAATTATTCATAACATTTACTTAACTCTTTAAAGCTCAAGTCATCTTGTACTACAATAAATTACCAAAACATTCCCCATTACTTAGAAAATGTACATATGATAAATGTTTAGCCCAAAAAGTATCTTTCGGTCGGTTGTTAAACGATAAGTCAATATAGTACTTATTGTGACAGGCTTATGTGTGCGTCTTCAATATTTACTTTTTTATCATTAGTGTCTGAATACTAATTGTTTTTGTTCCAGATCAATAGAGGACAGATATAAAGCCATATGTCATGCTGCTCGCACTCGCTCCATCCTCTCTCTTGGATTTGCATGCTACAAAAAACAACAAGACAAGGTGAATTTTTGCCACAATGGATATCATTGTATTTGGCGGATTTCAGATTCTAGACTGTGATAAACATAATTCCAAAATTAGGAACTTAATACAATGAACAATGATAGTAAAAAATATATATAGACTTTGCTAAAATAAGGGCATGTAAAATGTTGTGATGTCATCTGAAACCCAACAATAAGTAAATCAATATGTAATTAAACCTGTTTATTTTTCCTCATCCACAGCCTGAAGACTCGTACCTTGTCCAGGTGTATAACCTGACTCTGCTGTGCTCGGAGGAGTACATCATTGAGCCTCAGTCTGTGCAGTTTCTTGTGCAGCATGGGTTCGACTTCAACAAGCAGTACGCTCATGGGATTCCATATCCCAAAGGCAATAACAAGGTAATGACACACAAGACAACTATATTATTTAGACTTTGACTGTATCTTTTCATGTTCTCCACATCAGGGAGGATCCGACTACCAGGGTGTTAACATCAGGGCCCTTTTCACTGAGCTGCTGCGTGCCCGGAAACCACTGGTGCTCCACAATGGCCTCATCGACATTGCCTTTCTATACCAGGTGAATTATATTATACGTGATATGAAGCAAGATATGTCTTTAAAATGTGTTCTAGAAATGTTCTGAATTGGTTTACTTATACTATGTAATATCTTGTTTCTTGCCAGAGTTTTTATGCTCATCTGCCTGAGCATCTGGCGACCTTCACGGCTGATCTGTCAGAGATGTTTCCTGTGGGTATTTATGACACTAAATATGTCACTGAGTTTGAGCTCAGGCTGACTGCTTCTTACCTGGAGTACGCCTACAAGAAATGGTCAGTGGCACGTCTCTGATTTATCTCAAAACTGCTTTTGTTTTATAACACAAACTTAATGTTGTTTTCAGTAAACTGGACAACTCTCGTGGTCTGACGACCGGGTCAGCTGGTCCACATGTCCAGGTGGAGTTCTGTCAATATGTGGATCACATGTCCAGCTACGTGGACTTCAGAGAGTGCCCAGATGTAATCCCTTCGGAGATACAGACTCAAACATGTGAACGCTTCTCTGTGAGTAACATGATCAAGTTAATGTTATAAAATAAGAACCGGTATATGCTGTTTATAATAAGCTCTATTCTTATGTCTGCTCCTGCTGTGAAGGCTTTCGGTTGGTGTCCAAATGGAACACAGTGTCAATTGTCCCACGACACGGACCTCATTGTCCTCCAAGATGAAAATAACAAGAACGATAAAAGAAAAAAGAGGAAGCGACAAAGAAATAAGAAGAAAGGAGGAGAGAATACAGAGGATTCTTCTATTTTGGAGGGCGCACCAGAAAACAAAATACCTCACATGGAAACAGGTGACCAAGCAAAATCTGTCCAAGAAAAATCTGAAACGGGTGTCCAAGAAAAAATGGTCCCCAAAAAATCTGAAACCGGTGTCCAAGAAAAAATTGTCCCCAAAAAATCTGAAACCGGTGTCCAAGAAAAAATTGTCCCCAAAAAATCTGAAACCGGTGTCCAAGAAAAAATTGTCCCCAAAAAATCTGAAACCGGTGTCCAAGAAAAAATTGTTCCAAAAAAATCATCTGAAACAGAGGAAAAGATGAGCTCTGTTACAACCAGTGACCCCCCGAAGATTGATACTGGCAATGGTATAGAAAGTATGACTAAAGATGTCATGGAAATGTCCTCTATCTGCTCACCACAAAAGAAAGTGGACACTGGGACGCACAGGGCCGGGTTTGATGCTTTTATGACCGGATACATATTTGCTCACGCCTGTGTCACTGATCGAAAAACTGAAGATGCAGTGACTGGGAGTAAACAGGGAAAACAGGAGGCACAGCAGTGGCTTCCTAACGGTCTCAATAAGGTGTACCTCAGTGGCAAATCTGTCCCACTAAATATAGTCAAAAGCACATTCTCCAAGTCGTCCAAAGCACACGTGCAAAAAATGGTGAGAGTGTGGGAGTTACGTTTGTAGTTTTATTCTGTCCCTTCGGTTTTAGTCAGACTGATGGCCTAGCATAAAATCTTTCCCAAACGTGTCTACAATTATTATTTGAGCCAATACTGAATTATATACTTCGTTTATTCATGTAAACACATTTATAGATGTGTAAAGTTTAGTGTAAACTGAAGATCACAGTGTAATACAACTGTTTTAGTATTGTTTCTGTTGTCATCTTTATGGCTTTTCTGTAAATGTAGACTACTGCATATGTTTTACAATTTAAACAAAATGCCAACGAATAAAACATTTTGGTTCAATTTTTTACATTGCTTCTGGCTGGCTTTTTGCAATATCAAATGTTTGTGTTTTCTTGCATGTCAAGTATGTCATTTATAGATGCAATGATTTAGGGTCCGTGTGTTTGTAGAGCATAATTTAATTTAAAAACATGCATTTAAAATCGCAAAAGAACTAAATAATTTCATTACATTACAAGAATGCAGAAAACATTCTTACAGTCATATGCACTGCTAAACTGAACTTTCATCAACTACTTTTCACAAATTTACACAAAAGTCCAACTCATTTATAATAATATTTAAGGTGTAATAACACTGTCAAACACATGGGGGCAGTAGTGCAGCACGGACGCCTTGGATTACCGCTAGAGGAACAGCAGTACAGTGACAGTCCATCGACCTGACTGCTCTCTACGTGCAATATTAGCTCAAATTGGCGTGCGTTTCGCTATATTATAGATTTACAGCGATCAAATGAGCCGCACGCCCGTGGACTCCAGCTGATACACACTGATACCGAAATGGCGGACAGTGAAATAGACTACAACATCGTGTTTCCAGATGCAGGGACGTCGGGTGAGCATCACTTCCATTGTACAGTTGATAGCCCGGTTAGCCTAGCCTGCCTTTAGCCTTCAGTACATGTGTCACTGCTCTAATAAAGTGGCGTGATTTAGTCTGTGTGTTGGTGTTGTTGTTTCAGAGAGGCATTGGCAGGGGACAAAGGAGCCGGTGGTGATCCTGCTGGGCTGGGCTGGATGCAAAGACAAACACCTGTCCAAGTACAGCTCGATTTACAACGAGCAGGTACAAGTGCTGCTGCCATTGCTGTCCTTTCTCATGTAGCTTATGTGCACGGGGTTCAATACTTTAGCTCATCTAGTGTAGGATTCAAGAAACATTGAATAATTGAATAATCGTTATCTGATCTATGGTCTATCTAGTGTCTAGTCTTGACCGTATTTGTACAGTCAATGGTCTATAGACTCAGCACGCCATGAGATCAAAGAGGAGGTTTAATGACTCAAACAAAGCAGTAATTACACCAGAAAGATTAATTCAGTTTTTTTAATTAAAACACATGTTTTGCCTGTACCGGCACTTTTATCAGGAAGGCCTCAAGTGGCTTCAATTCTTCATTTATCTGAATACAATTTTCAAAATAAAATTTTGATTATGAAATTATTGATAGACTCAAGCCTAATGACCACATAGTACTATTAAATAAACAGTTTTTATCTTGTGTTACAGTAGTTACTGTAGTTTATTGTCTATAAAAAAGTTTATTATTGAGTTATTCAAGCCATTTCCTCAAAACGTATCATGAGTTTGTAGCCTTCTTGTTTCCACAGATTCACTGAATACAATAACTGTTTATTGTCTTTGTGCTTTATCTAGGGATGTGTGACTGTCCACTACACGGCTCCTCTCAAGACCGTATTCATCTCCGAATCCTTTGGCTACAAGGAGCTGAGCAGTATCGCTCTGAAGCTGCTGGAAATCCTCTTCGACTATGAAGTGGAGAACAGCCCCATTTTTTTTCACGTTTTCAGTAACGGCGGCTTCATGTTGTACCGATACATTGTTGAGTTCTTGCACACCGACAAACAGTTCTGCTCCTTGAATATAATCGGGGCCGTGGTGGACAGTGCCCCCGGTAGCGCTAACGTGCGCGGGGCCCTGCGCGCGCTCACAGCCACCCTCGGACCTCAAATCAGCCCTGTCCTCAGATACATCCTCCTGGCACTTTTCGCTGTGACCGTTTTTATGTTACGAATCGTGTTGTACCCCGTGACCAGGTTTATACACAAGAATCACTATGACGCGGTAAGGGATAACCCACCTGCCTGGCCTCACTACTACCTGTACTCCAAAGCGGACCAAGTCATCAGACACAAGGACGTTGAGGATTTTGTGGAGAGCTTCAGGCAAAAAGGCGTCCCGACAGAGCATTTTGACTTCGGTTCCAGCTCCCACGTCAGCCATTTTCGGGATTTTCCTGACGAGTATGCAGCCAAGTGTCGTAGCTTCCTGGTGACGTGCATGAAGGACTTGGAAGGGACAGACTTGAAGACGAGACGCCACATTCAGAGTCAGTGACGCTCGGAACACGAAACGTCCACGAGCGGTTTTGTCCTCTCCCGTAGCGGACCGCAAAACTAATCTCGCAACAGCCCCAATAAACGCAAAAAAAAAGAGTTGTGACAATGTGTAAAATGTTGATACACTTTCTGAACTGAACGGCAGCAGCTCCTGATAGGCAAGTGCCCACTGTTGGCTAGTTCGTTCTTCTAATAGGCGCGAAAAGTGCCCTTTGCTTATGCGTCACATGATCTCTGATGAAGGAAGTAGTCTGTCCACTGAAATAAGAAAGATGTGACCTCTTTTACCTATAACCCATTTTATCTTATTAAAGTAAACAACAAAGATTATAGACAAAGACAATGAATTTTCAAAAATAATAAGCAGCAACAAAAGGTTTGGCTGTTAACTAAACGGTAAAGTATAGCATTTTAAAAAGTTATTGACGTCTGATATTATTATTGTACTTGTGATTCTCCTAATATTCGACCTCAAACAGCAGTAGTGCAGTTAGACTTTACTCTACACTTCCTGGATCATAGTCCAACACTGGTTCACACATTCCCCTATTTTACATTGTCGCAATTTTGCATTGAGGTTGAGATTAACACTGATGCAATGTATTTGAGTTTTCCTTAAGTCTCTGGTTAAAACACTGTTAGTGCCACTGTGAATGGCTTAAACTTAGTCCACTCATACTCCTGAAAGGAACGCTGTAACCACAAAGCAAATTAGACCCTGATTGAGTTATTTAGGCTAATATAAATTGTATTTAATATTGCTGTGAAACGTGATGCATTGTAGACTAGTAGTAGTGACTTTAACTAAAAGGTTATTAGAAAGAAAAGCATTACTGTCTTCTATTTATTGAAAACATGTTTATCCTTCGCTCTATAACTTAAGGGCTGCTTACATTTAGAAAAACCGAACTTATCTTTGTTTTGTTTGAAAATGTAGAGAAAAATAATGGCCCTTTGTTTGAGTAATTGAAGTAATTCATTAATGGGCTGAAATGTATGTCAAGTTATTGTGTTTATTCAACTGATGTGCCTTCAATAAATCTGAATGCTCCGAACAATTAAAACTTGCCGTGTTAATACAAGAGGACAGACTTTAGACTAGACCTTTTTAAAGTAGATTATGTCTGTGAACGTTTGTAATGAGTAACATTTTGAACGCGTATGTCATTCTGCTGCGGGTGGTGGGTTAAACATTGCGTGGTTAACCTTTGACCATCTGTTTTTTACCAATGACTGCTATCTCCCTCTTACTGAATTAAAGTTGTAAAACAGGAAAATATAGTGATTTACAGATGGGACAAATGGTACTTTATCTACGTTTACTTTAAGTTTCTGATCGTTATTTCTTCCTCAATCCCATGACACGTGTTTCAAAACCAAGCTCCTTCATTTTGAGTCCACTGGATGTTTACATGTCACGTTTGACATTTGGAAGAGCTGTGGGACGACATGGTTTATTTCTACTCCTACTCCTCCATGTCAAAATGAGTCGTAAACAAAGAATAAGCCGAAAGGAGGACAAACAACTCTACATTAAACAATTGCTAGAGTTGGTGGGTGTCCCCTTGTTCCATCAGGAGCCAGTGCATATCACGCCTAATATACACGCCACATTTTGAACTATATTAAAGACCCACTGTAGAAGTCGGGACAGTTTGGTTTGAAATAATGGCAAAAAACTCAAATAAAAGATCTGTACTGTGGAACTTTCTAGGCAATAACATCTTCACGTGTCACCAGAGAACTTAATACTGCACTATTTAAAGTAACAGTATAGTAAGAATTCCTTTTCACCCTTTATGGCTTTTGGGAACTGTTACACACGTGTTCCTAAAGAGGGCAGCGTTACCTTACAGTTGTGTACATCCCTGTGAAATACTGAAATACTGAACATGGGCCATAACCAGCTCCAGTCAGACAGCTTTGGTTTTCTTTAAAGGGAAAAAAGAAATCACCATGCAATAAAAACATTATTTCTAATTATTTTAAGGGGGAAATGTTAATGGAAATAAATGAGACCCTTGCAAAAAGTCTTTTCAGTTGAGGATATTATAAGGCAAGAGATGGTCGAGAGGAAAACATCAGCCACGCTCTGAAACGCAGTGAAAGAAGAAAATTACCCCATGTAAGTTAATGAAGTCTCACAAGTTGATGAGGGGAAAATTGCGGCGAAGAGGGGTCAGCGCTTTCTCTTTAGCCTTTCCCTCTTCTGTGGAAAAGTGCTGCGGTCAAGAGCCATACTTTTAGAGGACACTGAGTACTCCGACGCAGAGACAGAGCGCAGGGGGAGACTCAAGATTAATGGTATTAAGTGGTAGCACTTGGCAATGTGGTAACATATCGTCCATGTTCTCTATTCTGCGTTGATAGTTTCATAGACCTTGGCTTTATACATTGACTTTTAGCTGTGATTTACAGGATTCAAATAATCTGGGCTGCTTTTTATTATCACAACACCCAACTCCAACCTAAGGACTGATCTCATAATCAGAAATACAATAAAACATGCATGCCACATTTTTCCCTTTCATGCACTTTAGGTTATCGGCCAAAGTATTTATATCAAATGAACTTTTGCCAAGATGTATTTTCTTGGTTTAATGTCAGCAAAAGAGGAGAAATTGTAGTTTATGAACACAGTGACATTTTAGATGCCACAGACGGAAATCGCTTTCTAGATCATTGGACGTGGATGAGCAATATTTTATCTGACCGGGACACACAGTAACAGATAAGATCTCTGTGGAAATATCTCTTCCTATCTCTTTGTTTGTTTGACATTTGGATTTTCCTTTTTTGACATGACTTCAAGATTTTGGCTTTTTAGGACCATAGATGATGATATTTTAGATATTAGGATTGAAGGAGTCACCAAAAGGAGTTTATAATCGATTCATACAAAAAACATTTCACATGATAGGCCGACTATATACTGTCCAAAATGACGTGGTTGATGTTCCACGACAGTGCAGAGATAGTGTGTGTGTTTTGCCTCGTTGGAAAATACTTTCCAAGAGTCTGGACAGAGAAGTCTGCTGCTGCCCGGTGGTGGAGTGATCTAAGGAGCAGATCACATGCCAGGCTCTGTCAGCTTCAGCGATTCTAGATCGATTCCCAGCTCTGACAATTTGCTGTATGTCTTTCCCTGCTCTTCTCGCCCATTTCCGGCGACACTGTGCTGTCCAATAAAGCCTATATGGTCCAAAAACAATAAAAGAATAGACGGGGAACTTGAAGCCCGTTCCCAGGAGAAAATGTACTGATGATGATTGTATTATACACCAAGTCCCTGTATCTGCGGAAGTATACGAAACATAAAGTTTAGTCAAATTGTAGCAAGATATTCTTGTGTTTAATTTTGTTCTAAACACATGACTCCATCTAGTGGTAGAAAACTGAATTGCAGCCTGCAGTTCAAACCCAATTGTCTGACCAATATTGGAAGCAGAAACCAAGAGGTCTCCATATGACGACTAACGACTGTAATGTGTTGTAAAAGCACGTTTTACACACAGACCTATCAACCGCCATGTCTTCCCTCGGTAACACAAACCCCGGGTTAAAACCTCTTCTTTTCCCCCTCTCACTCTGCGGGAAAGGTCTTGTGATCCAGTCGAGCAGGAAGCCGAGCACTAGTCACTCCAGTCGCCGGTCCTCGCCTTAATGAGCAAAGTGTCCCACCAAAACCAAGTGCAAAAGACAGCATGGGACGTCCCCTACAGACTCGAGAGAGAGAGAGACACACACACACACACACACACACACACTCCTCCTGCCTTTGAGTTACTTGAAAAGGTCTCCTGTTGTTTGGATTGAGGACTGAAGACAGAATTGATACGTGTGACAAAATCAAAATCTCCCCTGCTCTATCTCGGCTTCTCAGCTCTCTACTTAAGACCTAAAGAGCGGAAGGAGGGGGAAAAAAAGATCTGTTGATAAAGAGAGGGTGGGGGGGGAAATCCAAGCAGGAGCATGGCAGGATGGAGCTCCACCAGCAGCAGCCTGCCTACATTCAAAGTGTGTGTGTGTGTGTGCGAGTGTGTGTGTTTCTTCACAGATGTCCTTGAACACGAACCCCCTTGGCTGTGCAAGATCCCCGCTGCCATTGGCGAACATTTGACAAGCAGCGGGCTCTTGTTAGTGCGCTGTCAAATTAAAAGTCTATGTGTGTGTAGGTTTTGGAGAGGCGGCAGCAGCGGCGGTGGTGGCGGTTGTGGTTGTTGGGGTGTGTGTGTGTGTGTGTGTGAGTGTGTGGAGGGGGAGAGAAAAAGAGAGGCCCTGTCAAATTAAAAGTACCAAACAAACTGTGCATGTCAGGCTGAGCGCGTGAGCCCGGTGTGTGATGGGAGAGAGGTAAGGCCCAGAGATGCTTTGTCTGTTTTTTGTTTATTTTTTTATTATTTTTGGGGGGTGAATTGTGTGTCAGTGTGTGCGTTTCGGCGGCGTCTGTGTAGGCGGTAAACAAATACACCCGTGTTGTTGGGCTGGAGTCTAATGAGGTGGTCTGAGAAGGAAGACATGCAGAAAATGTACAAAATTACATATGCCGTGTTAGAAATGTACTATTTAAAGGGGCACTGCGTGACTTTTCCGGTAGAAAAGTGGCCACCTGTTCGTCGGCACGCCACCAAGCAAGTTACAGGTCGGAGCTGTGGAAAGGCAACATCGCTAATGGTAAGAATGTTTTTTCAAGGTATTTTTGAGCAATAAAAACATTCATCATTAGGAAATAAATGCTTGTAAGATACGTTTAAAGCAAGTAAATAACATTGCCAATCCAGGCAGGAAAAGTTACACATTGCACCTTTAAAAAAAAAAAAAAAAGTGTAATAAAACACAATATTTTGACAGCATTTTGTAAGAACAGAACATAGACCAACGCTTTACTTTTACGCACCAATTTTAGATGAGTACAGTTTTGTGTTGGGTTATATGTATTATATTTTTGGTGCAAGTTATTACAAATGGTTTGTGTGTGTGTGTGTGTATGTGTGTGTGTGTGTGTGATTTGTGGTAAGTACTTTCTCTCTCTGAACCGTTCCTCCTCTCACTCAGACAAACTATCACTCCACCCAATCTAATCCTAATAATTTATATCACAATTAAAAACGATTATGCTCCGGGCTAAATCAAGCTTAAGTGATTATTGGAGACGAAGACGAGTAGGGAAATGTATGAAAGCCTGAGAAAGAGTAATGTGTTTTTGATGAGACAGTGGAAGAGTTTAATAAGGGCCTGGTGACAGATGACGTTTGGCCGGGACAGCGAGGGAGCAGCTCCGCAGGTGGAGCAGCAGCAGCTTTCAGTGTAAATACAGCAGACCTTTATGTCAGGACCGCTGCCCATCATTTACGGGACGTCCCACCGAGAGACCGCCCCGCCGTAACGCTGGGACCCCGGGCAATCTGGGAAGACAAAGAGGAGAATGGGGGAAATGCACCGTGTAGTTTATACTTTTGGTAACTTTTTGATGCGTTTCATATGTATATTGTATTTATGTTTGTGGGTTTGTAAGAAATATGTTTTAATATGAAGAATCTACAGATATATGCCAAAGGGAAGTGGTCAAAAATCAAAACCAAAAACAGTTGACATCATGATATAACAAAGGTTGGTCAATAATTCAAACACGGCAGAAAACGTTGGAGCTTGTTGTATTGCCATGCAGTACAGTGGCTATGTTAGTACATTAACATTACCTTCATTAGCACAACGTTATGATTTATGTAGTTGCTGGCAGACTAATATCTTTAGAAGTTTCTTTTCTTCCTTTATCTTGTAACCGAAGAGGCCGATTCATCTTTAAGAGTGATGAGGGAAGGTTGCTCTCTATGCAAAACGCATTAAAGCCAAATGAGGAGTCTATTACTCAAATCTGGCTGATAATCCGTTAGCTGGGGACCCCTGGCCGCTAACTAAGCAGATTAAGATGTGTCATTGCCAAGACTATCACAATCACAATTTGAGTAGCCAACCTGGGGTATACAAATGACAAATACTGCGTAATTTAATTCAGTTGACTACTTCCTGTACCTGTCATGCAGTTTTGTAACCGTGTCCCATGTGTGACTGGTGAACTGCCTCTCAGTGGTTCTTACAGGTTTTCCTTGGTTCAACCAATGTACATTTTTATCCGAAAGTTTTGTTTTAGTCTTAAAAAACATTTTATTTTTAGACTAATAGTCAACAACACATTTTAGTCAACCAGAAAAAATATATTTTAACTATGATAAATGATGTGGCACTGTATCTTATTTGATACACAAGCTCTGATCTGAATGTTTGGAATCCCGCTCCAACATAAAAACATCGTTGGTTGAATGGTCAGATCCACAGGTTTGCGTTTCGATCACAGCTCCCACAGATTCATATTATTCTTGTGTCCATGGGCAAGACACAATAACTGTATTTTCCAACCTTGTAGGAAAAAATGTCACCATTTGCTTTATATGTTCCTTAGACTTGTGTTTGGATATGTCTCCACTCATTCATTTGTGTCAAAAACATAAACTTTTAGTCATCGTTTTAGTCAATATGATTACTTTATATTCAGTTTTAGTCTTAAAAGATACAGCATTCTGCCACCAAGTGTGAAAACCTTTCCTAATTCCAGTTCAACAGCGACAAAGGGTCTTTTTAGCCAAAACACAATCAAACCTTGAGTGGAGAAAAAGTAGTTCATACAGGTGCAGATAGAGATTTTGTTTCTAGTCTCTTGTTTTTCTTGCAATGGCTGAGGTGAAGTTTCATCCAGAGCATGAGCCCCTCCCCAGCTCACTTCATACAATTAATTCGGTGGCCCACGCCCACCGTGTTGTGTGCGGCGTGTGCCCGAGAGCTATGCACAGGGGACTCATAAAGAAACCATGTTTGTATGAGCCTGCACTATTCATCATTGCTTGATTAACATAGAAGATGCTGCCCCACTCTCTCTACTCGGGTCCTATGGTGATAATTAGAAATAATTTACACCCTTTGCTTAATTAACCGCCAGTCCCTGCAGTTTTTGTACGAGAAGTGCAAGATTTGTTTTCGTGCGCCTTGAGGAAATTTTAAGTTAGTTGATTTTGTTGTAATAACTCGTGGCTGTAGGATATTAGAGACTCAAAAAATAACCTTCAGATGTTGCCTACTTTTTCTTTACAATCATATATATTTCCAATAGAATCTAGCGCGAGAATTGCTGCCGCCGTCACTGTCAAAAATGAACAATATTTTAATCATTGAATAACTTTTCTAATTGCACTTCCATGACAAGCAAGAGCAATTAGACTATATAATTACTTAAAAAGGCCCTTGTTGCTTTAGTGAGATTTTAAACTGAATAATTTCTCTTACTTTCTTGTGAAGCCCAGCTCAGTAGCGTGTTGGCTGCATGTTGGCTGCGTGTTTGCTGTTGACAGTGGATATTTTGGGGGCAGACGAGGAGTTGTTGACCTGTGCCCGGGTTTGTCTTGTTTCTGACGACCGTTTGGTACTAATTAATTGAGTGGAGCCCAATCCGTCGCCCTGAGTGCAACACAAACGACATGCATTAAACATCGCCATTTCTCCAACTGCTCTGGGAAGACAGGAAGATGGAGGGAGTGCGCTGAGGGGAACACATAATTAGAGAAGAATTGATTAGTTTAGTAAAAGCAAAAAGTTACACCATTTTGAATGACTTAAGTGCATACAACTAAGCACTAAATGATGACGCTCTGCTCTTGTCGGTGGTAACATTAGGAACTTAAACCTGGAATCTTCTAGTTCAGGGTTAAATATTTATCGAGCCACTATAGAGGTTATGCACCAACATTCTTTTATTGCAAAAAAATACCCCTCGACATACAGCAAAATGGAAACGGAAGCGATAGACTTTGCAGAGCTACAATATTTATTCGCTAACGACGGAGATTTAAGACACGTCAACAGAGATAATCAGTGTATCAGTGATAATTGTGAGCGTAGCTACAGTGTTCCAGGTGTTTATCTGGTTTTCCACCACTGTTTACTTGATTTTTATATTATTTTTCATTTGGATATCAGGTTCAATCTAAATACTGAATAGCAGATCTTTATATTTGTTATTAGACTTTAGCAACATTTTCATATTTTATTGTTACTCACTATTGGATCGTATGTGTTTTTGCCGCTCACTGCTAAAATTCAGAATGCTGTGATGTCATCTGCATAACCTCTTTGCCATTAAGTGTTTATCTCACAATCTGGTAAGAACTCCACAAAAACAGTAACAAATCGGTAATACTTGTATGTATGTGGTTTTAAAATGCCCTTTTCTTTTAAACTCGACAAATGGCACGACATATTTTTTCTGTAGTTTAATTCATCAACACAGTCAAATTGTACACCAAATCCTGGCATTTTATATGATCCCACATATATTGTAGTAAAATTATAAAACATTGTGGACATTATTTGAAAGGCCTTTGAGATGGACTTGCCCTTTAAGACTGAAAGCGTCCTTGGTAGCCATCAGCAGGCAGACACACACCTAACCACACACACACACACGCACGCACTCACACACCTACACACACAACAGTAACACACGTTAATGCATAAATTGCCATTACGCGAGCTGCCGCCAGTGGCAGAAGCGCCCCCACCAAGATCACCTCAGCTGACAAAAGTTAATTTGCACTAATGATGTTTTACTCCTCTCATTACCTTAAATCATCTCCCTTTCCCTCCCTCCTTTCCTCTGCAGCACAAAGCACACATGCAAATACAAAAGTGCAAAATAGTCAGCACAATGTAATGGTTATTGTTCCGAGGATGTTGATTGTAACAGCTCTCGGTCGGTTGTCTCTTAAATATTTAACACACTTGTATAATTATCAAAGCTTCTCGAGTAAATTTTTTGACGGAACACGCGTACACTCAATAGTTTTTACTGTACAGCTGGATGCGAGGTGGTATTTATGTTATGGGCTTAAGTGGTGGACTTTGTAATTATAAAAGAGTCCGGGCCTAACGAGTATGGAGTGTTTAATGTGCAAATGAGCTTTTCCAACTTTGACGATTAGAGCTTTATGCGTGCACTAATTTAATGAGCATTTTGTTGGGTTGCCAAATGCATGTCTCACAACGTGGAACTGCTTTATCTGCACTACTGGGAAATGTTAGCGAGGCAGCAACCGCTTTTTCATTGTCTTTTTATACAGTACGTTTCATGTCGACAAAGTCAGCCTGGTATTGCCCCATGTTTGAATACAACAAGTGCATTCTCACCAAACTCATGACCAAACTTAAACCAAAGCAGTCATTGTGGTGGAAGTGTTTGCTCGTTTACCTCTGTTTGGAATAGGACCACAGCAACAGCCCATTACACAATTTAAATGAAAGACAATCTAACCTACACCAGCTGTCTTTCAAATATAGTGACATTGAAACAAATAGAGTGTTTATTTTACCATTATTATTAGTATTATCTTGTCTTACGCTAGCTGTTTTTATTTAATTTAATTTAATTTTTATATTTATTTCTTTTTCCCCTCCATTTCTTATTAGGAAATGAGAGGTTTTGTCTATAGGAGTTTTTGTTTATAAGAGTTTTGTTTATAAGAGTTCATCTATTAAGAGTGTTTTTTAAACTTCCTATAAGTTATCTGTCCTTTTCCTCTGTATCTACCTGCGTTGCAACAATGAAATTTCCCCATGTGTGGACAATAAAGGAATATCTTATCTTATTTTATCTTATCTTATTGTTATGTTTGATATCAAATATGTGGCATTTTTCTGGCAATTTTCCGTGCTAAAAGCCCCACATTCAGCATCCCTCTGTATCACAAACTGACACATGTTCTGTGGTTCAGCAGATTCCATTTTGTCTCCAACATTTCTCCGGTGAGTTTGCAGACAACATGCCTAGACAAAGTTGCGTGCCAGCGACCCTCACCTCCCATTAGCAGCGATTGATGAAGGAAACCATATTAGTCTGAAAACGTTTGCAGCTCCTTCAGAGAGCGGGCCATTTCAACAATTGGTTTAAGGGGTTATGAATGTGTGCATGTTCAGTTTGAAATGGACCATGGTCATATTTTATCTGTAATAGTTTCTCTGAGGCTTTTAGTGGAAGATGACGGAGATTCACTTCATTCTTTGTACGTCATACATTTCATTCTTCAGACTTTTCCATAGAAATCCAAAACTGCAAGTACAGCTGTTTCATACAAGTCTCTACTTTATCTAAAATATGCTTTATTAATACAAAAGTAGGTAATAGATACAAAAATATATCTTTGAGCCACTTTTTAAAGCCTATTTTTTCCCAGTTTAACAATTTTGGTGCTGTTTATGCTGTTACTTCCTGGTTGGACATGAGCAGCAGATAGTTTTGTAATTCCACAACTATTACCTGGCAACCATAATGTAAAAAAGGTCAGATCCATATTTGTCCTTTCCATTGTTTAAACTGTCAGAAAAGTGTGTCAGTTGCAAATAAATTGTCTCTGCATTTAAAAAAAGAAAAAGAAATACACAATCAGCAAATCTTCCTTTTATTGCATTTTAATATTTTTCTTCACAAACTGCCACTTGACTGTAAAACTATGATAAATATTTACCACAGATGCTATTCCACCAAACAAGGCAAAATAGAAAAACAGACCCTGTCATTTAGACTTTAACTTTGAAAATGAGACACATTCCCATTTTTCCTTCTTGTATTTTTACTTAATTGGTCAAATGATCTGTATATTTGAATTAGATCATATTCAAACTGATATGTTTAGTCCAGTTGAGTGAACCCACATAACGATTGCCTGGTCGTCTCGGCTCACGTCTGGTCTCTCTGAAGAGGCGCACACAGGCCCTTGAAGTGCCTTTCCCTGTGATGTCTGCACACATCAGTTTCAGCGCCACCATCGCTCTCTGTTCACTGCCCGGAGCCCACACAACACACAACTTACATACATAACACATAACAGTTGCCATGTCCCATCCGTGTCATGTGAGCAAAGATCAGGGGAGTGGGAACGGATGAGGGCCCAGGAACAAACCGGCGTGATGGATCAAAGGTTTATATGACAAGCAGGCGATGACTTCCTGTCTGACACAAGCGCGGCTCAAACGGACAGCCGCGTGACGTATCAAACATGATCTGTGTTTGGGAAGAAGCAAGAGAGAGACTAAGGGAGAGGGAAGGCTGAAGCTCTGGAAATAGACACGTCCAATATTGGGCATGACGTCTTTTCTATTTTCTGCCAGAAACCAAGCCCCGGTCCTGCTCGGATAGAAGGTGGAGAAGATGGAGCTGACGGAAATAACTTCACTGTGAAACTCACTAACTTTGCTGACAGAAATGTGTAAATGTGTGATGGACTTTGAGTCATTGACTGCAGGAAATTCAAGTGAGGAAATTTCTTGAAGCTGGTGTTTTGGTTTGGCAAGTTTCTTAGGCCAAATGCTCCTTCAGCCCTTTTGTGCTTGAAATTAATCGCTAAAGGAGTCAGATTCAAAATGGCCGCTTAGTTCAGAAATTAATTGCTGCTAAAAAGGAAAATCCAATATTTATATATCACAAAAAAGAAATGCTAAAGAACACAATGAATTGAGCAGAATTTAAACCTAGAGAAAAAAATCTTAAATGTATGTTTAGATTGGAAAATGTACTTAAATGTAAGAGTGCACTATATATTGAAATGTATATACTTTTGTGAATGTTGTTTTGCAGTAGCATGTTGTTAATAGTAAAAACTGCTACAAAAAGTGCTGATTAAAATAAAATGAAAAAAGTTACGTTTCAAGTAAGGTATTAGGTGATAGTATTTTTTATTTTTTTTATTTTCAATACGGAATAGAGCGTGAAACACATACTTAGCAGGTAACACAACAACTACTACTACAACAACAACAACAACAACAACAACAACAACAACAACAACAGATGATAGTATTTCTGTACTTTTGTGATTCATTTTACTGACATTTCACATTTGCCTGATAATTAAACTTCAACTAATATGTTCAAAGACATGTTTTTACACATTGCTGTTGGATTTACTTAATATCTTTGTTATCGAGATGGTAAAAACATATCGAGATGTACATTTTTTTGTCAATAACCCCCAGCCTTACCATTAAAGCGTTCTATATTTTAAATCAGTGTTATTCTGTCAGTGTCTAATTTTAAGTTATCATTCAGCTCAAATTATACAACTGGACACTGTGAGGTCATAATCGTACACTTTGTGCTAACGCCAAACCTGAATTAAAGTCATTTATGTCAAACATGTGTAAAATAGCATGTATCTCTGAAGGTCACAAAAGTTCCACTCGTCTATACTGTCTACATTTGTCCCTCTTGCAACCCTTCTTCATGTAAAATGTCGGCCCCCGATGCCTCTGGGACACTGAGGGATCACATGGTCCAAACATAATAAAGGTAATTTACTGCCAAGGCAAATTCCATACCTCTGGGCCTCCACCCCATGTTAAACAGCCCGCCGACCTTTAGCGTCTGATTTCATAACGAGGGACACAATCCGATTAGGGCCTGGACAGGAAAGGTCAAACGCACAGGCAGTTGTGGCAGGGACGTCGCCGATAGCTGGTAAAAGACGTACAACCTGTGTGTGTTTTCCACGTGTAGTGGAGTATGTGCATGTTAGTGGAGGTTAGATGTGAGTCCAGGTGGGAGAGGTGGAGGGGGCAGCAGGGGCAGTTAGCCTCTGTGGCCTCTGAAGCCGTTAGTGGAAAGGGCAGCATATCGGACATGGCTGCTCGCCTTTTATGTCTCAATAACCACGTGGCATGGCACCAGATTCACCCGATAACATCTTTATTTGCACCGCTGGTTCAAAGGGAGTTTTGAGTGTCAGTTTCTTTTTGAGGTTAGATGCAGTCCAAATGAGTAAATGGAAGCTTAAAAACTCAACCTTTAAATGGAGATGCTGTAATGTTTCAAACTCATTTTGGGCCCCGGGCCAAACGCTCTGGCTGGGATGTGGGCCGAACTTGATGTAAAAAATACAAATAAATATATAAAACAACAAATAGCTTTATATATAGCCTAGTAATAATCATTTGTGGACACCGTTGCACAAATCTGGACTTGTGATGGGATTTCCTTTTCATTAAAGGTTGTTGCTCAAACTCAACATGAGCTCACTACTTCTGATTGTATTCACACATGATTCTGGGCTGTCAGAGCTCACAGCAGCTTCACTCTGTCATGTTAATGCTTTATTACACTGCAGTGAGCCCTGGCCTGTGTGTTTTACCTGTGGCCCCTGATCTGTCCAGGTTTGCACTTGTTTGGATGTTTTCCTCTCAACATGGAAGTGTTTTCTTCTTGTTAGCTTCACATTACCACCGCTTTTCTCTTCCATTTGTATCCCAAAACCACACGTCTCTTTACCTGTTCATACTTCTCTGCTAAAGTGAAATCTGTGATGCTTTGTGCGAGTTGGCATCGAGGGGACTTGCCTACAGCATGGCAGTGCGGGGGAGGGGCTGATGCTGCAAATGCTTGTGAGACTTGTAGTTTTAGTGATGAAAACGCTACATAACTATCAGAAATGAATAAATATAAATTAGAAATCTTTGACACTCCTGCTGTAACGACTAGAATCCATCAACTTTTTTCAATGATAGAAGGGGTTGCAGTTTGACAGATTGATTATGATCTTACAGCCATACTGTTAAAATGGTATAGAAAAAGTCTGCAATAAATTTGTACATCTAGACTTCAATCAATATTTTATAAATGAAAGTTGAAAGAATGAAGTCATTTGAAATGTCAGCACTTTGGACAGTGACAATTGCCAGTTTTGTAAGTGGTTGTTTTGTGCCACTCTGTGGATAAGTGGACACCAAAAAATCTATATGCAACACTATCCTGTACAATAAGACCCAAAACGTGATATAAACAATTTTAATGGAAGAAGGGAACAAAAAAACATCAGTAAGAAGATTTGCTTTTGATTCGAGTGACAAACAGCATGATTTTCAAGGATAATCGACTAAGTTCTTCCTGAGGACTTTTCCATCTAAAACAATGATGTAATGACGGCTTGCACCCATGGTATTCTGGCTCACCTTTAGAGTTTTCTGAATTTAATAGTTGTTACTTGAGGAGTAACTGGAATATACAAGGTCTTAATGGGTACATGTTAAAAGTGCTCTTGTCGAGCAGCAGAAGTTAAAAGCTTGTACAGAGTTATCATAATAGGCCACACTGAGCATCAGCCAAGGCATCGCTCTGAAGCTAATTTCCTGTGATGATGATGATCAGCTGGACAACATGCTCAGAAACAATTAGCACTGGTCGCTGGAGTGGACCTTCTCCTCAGTCAGGCGGCGGAGGCCAAGGCATAAATAGGTCTCCTTGTCAGCCATTGCCAAAGACAGCTAATGAGTCTCATTAATATGCAGAATAGCAGCCATTTTTCTCCCCTTCTATGTGTCGCTCCTCATTTGTGCTCTGGGTCCGTCCAGTGCAAAGTGACCGGCTCAAGAAAATTTCTAATTGCGAGTCAATTATGTCATTGAGGCCGTTTAGATGTTCATTTGCATGCAAATGTGAGAGCTGTTGGAACAGGAGTGGAAACTGACATGAGAAAACATGGAGGGCAGCAGCTCTCACTGAACACTGACCCAAAAAGGGACAAAACATGACATGATTCAGCATTACTCACATCATGAACAATGTCATTAAGGAACACTTTTACAACTTCTAAAAGTTTCCTGGAGGTCTTCAAGTGGGTCAACATGGTCTAAATGCATAAACAATACTTCATACTATACCACACTAGCTAAAAGGAAACTGTAGCATACTGTACATTATGAACAAGTTGTATTTCACGTTTAGGCTTTGGCTCTCACACAGAAATAATGTGCTGATAATATGATCTGATAAATAAAGCCGATGATTACCATGATTATATTAGTCCATAATTACTAACATCATATGGACCCATGGATTACCTGAAGGATGGTTTTGTCAGATGACAGCAGTACACAAAACTTCCTTTCCCCTTATCTAACCCAGACTCCATGGTGCATATCCAAGAGCTCATCTTTATGAAGATTTAGTCAGACTGATGTGTACCTGTGGTGAGGCTGAGCGGGACAGCCCCAGTAAATGATTTGGAGATCCATCATGTCTCCGTGATCTCATCTGATCTTTCTGCTCTTGATTAGATGCTTACTGGAGCGAGGAGCAAAAACATCAATAAGAGTCGTAAAGAGGAGTCGCGTGGAAAGATGTAAATGTGGTGTGAAGATATGAAGATTTTCACCTGTGCCACACTTGGCTTCAGTCAAATAATAGTCCAAAAGGTAAAGACTAATGTGCCAGGGTGGGATTTTGTCTAATCATTTAAATTACTGCTGCTAGACTGACAGAGATTTAGGTGTTTGATATCACATCTGAAAGCAAAAGGGTTGAGTGTTGTGCCGTGCTACAGGACAGGGGTTGTTGACCTTTTTGACCTTGGGCCAAGTATTCTGAGGCCCATTCACATATTAACAGTATAATATGTGCGGCCCTTAAGATGGGAGTACATTCTACAATTTTTATACAATGATCCTCAAAAATAAATGCAGGAAACATGCACGTTAAAACATTTTTGTGCATCCGACTGCGTAACACTGTAATGTACATGAATGCACTTCTCTATGCACTGTATGTGTATGAGAGCATGTGCCAACCAGCTTCGGTGCTTCATCAATACTGCTCGAATATCCCAATGACATTGAGCAGTCATTACAGCCGCCATCAGCAGTTAATGAACGGATGGAGTCCACGGCGTTTGCACTAAATTCATTATCACCGTATTGGACTCGACGGCGCACGTTAATAATTGGTTTGTCACGCAGATATTTTAGATGATTAATATGAGTATTGATTAAGTAAGGGAGCCAGTCCGAGTGTGTGTGTCTTTGGGTGTGCGTTGGTTGGGGTGATATGAGGAAAAGTGCTCACACCAGCAGACAGCTTCAGGAAGTCAATGAAGAGACTGATCCGAAGTGTGCAGAGTAAACCACTGCAGACTAACTTAATCAAAGCTGTGGTTTAGGGCCTAAAATGAACTGCTCCTCTGGCACCTTGCAGCCGACTTTCAATTTATGGCATTTTTACACTTTTACTTTTTTTCAGAGAATAACTATGCAAAGAGTCCAAATGGGGACAGCTTGACCTTCTTTTCTGCACGGAAAGGTTGGCTTAAGCGGAATCGACATTTTTCATTACTTTTCTTTGTTTAGACTAACCAATGTATCAATAATTTGGCTCCTGACCTCTGTACATTCATCCAGAGACCAAACAGCAGCAGTGTGACAAGAGGCTCCTTAAATCCCCCCGTGCAGGACATCTTTTGGACAGTCAGCCTTTTCTTACAGGGTAAACTGTGGAACGCACTGCCCACTGCTCAAAATATTCACATTGAGCCTCAAGCTACAGCTGAAAACAAAGCCAAACCTGTACCCACTTGTAAATAATGTCCGAGAGTGAATGAGTGAAGTTGAATTAATGCCTTTTAAATGTGTATTTATAGAGCTGAAGTATGTATTAATATGTGTTGACGTTGAAAAGTAAAAAATCAGCACTTTGTTTGCATCGCACCAGCTGCAAACTTTGCCTTGTAACTATGACTGCACTGTCCCTGCCAAATGAACAAACACATGAAATAACCGAAGCCATTTCACTTTTTAAATAACTGTAAGTATGATAGTAGTAAAGTTATTCAAAGCAACTCCAACCATAAGATAACATTTGGGGATAAGGAAAAAGGTTGGACTCTCTGTGAAGTAGTAATGTATACACTGTACATGACTGCAACCGAAACTGCCATTTTTATTCATTTATTTATGTGTGGATGAGTAAACTATGATGAACAACGGCCTATGTTGTTTGTGGTAGTTTCTCGCTGACTCTCTGGAGGAAACAACTTGTCCATCTCGCGCTCTCAGATTCATGACTATTGATCAGGCATGCAGTGGATATATAGATCCACCAGTATATAGATAAGACATTTATTGTGGCAGCTGTGGGTTTGTGTGTATGGATCGAGTTTGTGAGTGTAAAGATTGGCCAAAGACAGGTTTACTGCAACTGCATCTGAGCCAACACCCAAAAGTGCAAAAGGGAAATATAAGAAGGTTGAATTAAGGTTTCATTTAGTAGAGTATATTGGTAGTTTTCAAATTCTAGAGCGCAGACAGGGATGGGACAATGTACAACAATATCGTTTATCAAAAGGGTCATGATAAAAAATAATAATAATAATCCATTAAGTACAAAGTGTTGAAATAGGTTTTTGAACATAGAACTTATTCATTATCTTAATTTATAAAATACTGATATCATTGCATTTTTAAAGGGTCAGCAATTTTAAAAAAACAATTGGGATATTATTTTTAATCGCAATTGTTTTGGCCATAATAGACTTTACACAAAATGTCAATACTGTTTTCATGATAAGTATTTAATTGGTGAATTAAGCTGCATTTATAGCAACAAAACCCTTGAAATCGTATGATAAAATCGGCATTTTAACATTATTCATCCATATCTGAATGTTATAATCATTATTTGGCATTTAAACAATATCCCCTGCAAAAAATAAGCCATTATTCCTTACAGTTAGCATTTTCCCTATACCTTTTACCCATGCATTACAAAAACCTCCCAATCTATTAGATGTTTCCTAAATCCCGGACAAAAAGCTATTTTGAACCAATTATTACAAAGTTGTTTCCTCATTCATCTCCGTGTTTTTTGACAATACAACGATTCAAGATGGCTGAGTCAGATATAATTCATACAATCCCATACATTTCAATAGACAGATTTAGAAATGTAAAACCACCAAATAACACCGATGGAAAATGGTCCGGGATAAATGCAGCTTAGTCATGAAAAGATTGGACTTTATCTCGCCTTATTTGATACAAGATCTTAGGTATAGGCATATTATTACATCTGACTTATATCATTGACTGAGCTTCTTTTTTAATTTACACACAAAGTACCTGGCAGTGGTAGCGAAAGCATCTGTCCATATGTCACTGTCTTGCCGTCAGCATCTGCGGACATGATAAAGTAACAGTGAGCTTGATTTGAGCAGGGCGGCATAAGAAGGCCCCCCTCTCAGATTATAGCAAACCCGGGACAATAGGCAGGAATTACCATATGAATACCATCAATCTCCACCACACAGTGCGCGCCGCAACGCCAGATAACCCCCTGGATATCCCCTCTTAACCTCAATTTCTCAGGATGTATTAAGAGATGGTAGACACAGGAGCAGGGGGGGGGGCGGCGTTCAACTGACGGGGGCGGACATTTTCTCAACGTGCGAGCCCTCCACCCCGTCCCGGAACAAGTTATACCGCAATTAATCTTGTCCCACGAGCGGAAAAATATGGCAGCTAAGTGAATTTTACATGAAGATCCAGCCTCTACTTATGTGCGTTATCGCCGCTTTCACTGTATCTATCAGTCGAGTGGGGGTTTCGTCAAGGGGCGGCAGGGCAAATGTGGCATGCATTTTCATTACTGTAAAAGCTACGACAAATGAGCTATTCTTGATTTTTGAAGTTAAAATCTTAAACATTGATATCCAGAATTGTCACATCTTGAAATTGGGGAGAAAAATAAATTGAAAATCAACAATCTTGAATCTTTGCATATACACTTTTTATTTTTTTTTCAAAATTTTTAAGGGAAATTTCCTTTTTTTTTAAATTTGGCTTTAACAGTTTGTATTACATCTACCAAATAAAGGTTTAAATATGGTGACTGAATGCTTTTTTTTGACATTTTGATTTATTTATGTAGTTGTAAAAGGTATTTTGGCTGCGTTCAGAATCAGAATTAGAATCAGAAATACACTTACAATTTCACAGTGACTTACCACATCAAAATTTGGACTGAATCAGATCAAAGCAGAAACTAAATCTGGATAAGATCAGGACTAAACAAGGACTAGAACAGGATAAAACCAAGTCTACATAAGGACTAAAATGGGCTAACAGAAAGCACTCTAGAGTCTCTGGACCAGTTAAGGTTTAAAATGATCAAAATACAATTGCAATTATAGTCATTTTGTCACCATTATATCTGTTATGTTGCAGGCCTAAATTATGCTATACTTGCGACAACTATTAATAAAAACAGCAGTGATTTAAACTGTCTTTTATCTCACGTGCACCTTTTATCAAAACAATTACACTACATCATTCATGTTTTACAGAGCGTGTTTCACCAGGAAAACACATTCACAGTGATCAGCAGAGGAGGATGTGTGTGCTATTTTAAAAACTCTATTGTAGGCCACACCTGACAAAACAAGGAAATCAGAGCGAGGTGCTGATACCACGGTAACGCAGGGATGTCAGGTGTTTTCCAGGCTGACCTGTGGCGGCGGGACGGCGCTGTCAGGGACGTCCACTCTGTCCTCTGCTGCAGGATGTGAGCTCCACTGAGACGACACAGGCGGACAATATCAAATCTATCATAATAGCAGGGTTTTATGACACTCTTTAGTTTTTTCTGTCTGCATGTTTTCATGTGGGATGTCACTTGCTGCTGGCTATAGTTTAAACATGACAGATAATAGTGAAAAAGTTTGCCTGGGTTAACCTTGGCATGCTAGCACTGAATGTTGCTCCATTTGTTACCAAAACAACATTGTAGTGCTGTCACTTCGATACTAAGACATAGGCTTGACACTCAATACCGATACCATAATTATGGCAAAAAATTTGTTTTTCTTGTAAATAGACTGAAATTTTCCATTCAAAATAATAGAAAGGTCACATTTTGTCTTATTTCTGTGATACACTTCTTCAAATTAGTATCTTTAGTGACAATTTAGGATTTAGTAACAATTAGTGTCTGATTTCCTAGACAGCACTACAACATTGAGCACACATTTTATTGATAAACCATCATCATTAACAGTAGAAAAAGCTTCATGACAAACCAGCATCATCATTAACAATTTATTACACATTTTTGCTTCTATTGTTAGCTTTTATTACATTTTGTTCACTGTTAACTATTGTAATGTGTGAGCACTGTGTCCAAGTTATTCTAACCTTAACCTAAAAGTATGTTATAAAAGTTGTATTATTTTTTCCTTGCTATTTATATTAAATTGAATGTCTATAATTATTTTATGTTAAAAAACAAACATTATTAAATAGCTCCAAACCAGAGAAATTACAAGAGACAATATACAATTTGACTGAGCAGATACTTGAATTCAAATTCCAAATGCTCAAAACCAGTGAAAATCCTCCAAAGCCACATTTCACATAATTATTGAACATGACACACTTCACCATTTGTCCCGTGTGTGTGCGTCAGAAAACACAAATGCACCCGTCATGAAGATAAAGACAGTGGAAGCTGCAGCGTGCGGAGGAGACGAGGACCACCACCACCAAACAGAACACTTCCACCTCGGCCCCCAACAAAGAACACAGGTGTAATAGATTTTTTGCTGTCTATATTTCATGTAGAAAATTGGCTGTTACATCTGCGCAGTTTGATCTATGAGGGCTGCGAGCTTGAGAGAAAAAGCTGAGTAAATGTGTAATTTCTCCCTTGATGGCGCAGCGGCGAGAGGCGATTCTTCTTACTGCCCGCTCGTCCCTCTCTCCTCTTCATGCTCCTTCATTTCATTACCTCTCCTCCATCTATCAAGGTTTTTTTTTTGTTAAAGAGAGACTAGTACTAACACACACATTTTGGGATGGACAGGATCATATGGAAAAACGACACAACGTGCACACAAATTAGTTAGATTTGCTTTCAAATCTACAAAGCTTTGTTCCATTTTACATGCAAAACTAGTGGCTCATTCAAAGTTGTTTTTTTTTCAGTGGTAGTCAAAAGAAAACAAGGTATTTGAAAACAATAAACACAATAAAATGTACAAAACACACACAAACAAGGTCGCTAAAAGACAAAGTCATAGGGAACACCAAGTTAGGTTTAACGTTTAATCCTGATCCTGCCTCTGCCGTGCTTTATAAAAACACACGTTCTACTCTTTCTTTCTGTTTGTGATCCTTGAAGCCTGTGCGTTCACCTTTGACCTTTGCACCCTGAGCCGTGAACAGAGACAGAGCAGCGGCACAACCCGGCGTGTACATGCACAGAAACGGCAGAGAGAGTCCTGAGTAAATGGGACGCAGCCGTGAGAGTGCTGAGGTGGAGAAGATAGAGAAGGTCTCAGCTTTGATCTATGAGTGTGACACGGGAGAAAGAGTGGCGCTGCATACATATAATACTACATATACGTGCATGAAAAGGGGTGTTAAAAGTACCACGTCCTGCTTGATTTAATGGCTGCATTTTAGGAGTCGTGAGTGAGAAGTTTAAAAAGTGTGTTTTAAGTCTAGCAAAGGCTTAAAACACACTTTAAGTATAAATATCTTGTGCTTTAAAAAGAAAGAAAAATAATAAAGTATAAAATATCGAACAAAACACAACCAGAGAGCAAAAATTCAAATAATACACACAATACACAATAGACATCAACTAAACATAGAATAAACACAATCATGGCACATTTAAATTAAAATGAAAGTCCCATTTGGTACAAAGTTCATCAAATTTGTCCTTTTTCAAATTAAGTTTGAACTCCTGGCTGCCACAGTTTATCCAACAATGAGTATTTCCTTGTGCATAATGGCCACCTTGACATGGTGTTATGAAAAAACGTGACACATTTTTCCAGCAAAATTCCCTCCAGACATATGATTTTGTGGTTCTCTACTTTTTCCCTGTTTTGCTACTTCAAAGCCTGAATAAATGTGCAGTGTTACAACAGGAATGGCATCAGGTTAAACCGCTAGAGCAGGATTTAGCTCCACACCTCTTTGAAATATCAAAAATAAAACACCTATAGCTGAGATCCTACCACTTACGCCAATTAAAGGGCAATATTTGCAGAGTGAATGATGAATGAACATAGGCATAGGTATTGCAGGAAAATGAAGCAGCCAATGATGGTACGACTAATAATGTGTGCTCAGTTGTCTCTATCAGCGCTGGGCTGGGCAGGCCTTTTAATCATGGTCTAAGGGCCGCCGAGCCTCTCTATCATCATTGAACTGTGTCCTGGGCTAATTGTGGCTATATTTCACTGTCCCCACAGCCAGAGCAGCAACGATCGGCCGCTGCAGGCCGACACACACCTTCAGTACGCCGCTGCGGGGATACAAAGAGAAACAAGGCATCTTCAGAACGTCTTTATGGCCTGTTGTGTTCTCACTCTTTGCATTTCACACTGTTCATTTGCTATTTCTGCACTGGACATTGTTTTGGTAATTTTCTGGTCATAATGTTTGGTCATAATAGAGTTCAAACTCGTTGTCGAAGGAAAATACTCGATTTTCGATACCAATGATGATTAAAAATGCTCTTTTTGGATCATGGTTTTAGACAATTTACAACTGACAATTTCAACATAAAATAATAGTACTTTCTTTATTAAACATTGTGGTTTCATACTAGTTTGGATAAAGCTTAAGCTAATTTGAAAACGGTTTGAAATCAAATTGTCCAATTTTGTCTTGTTAATGTATTTTTTAGTATAAATTAAATGAGTATCTACTTACAATACTTGTTTTAGTAATGATTAGTATCTGATTTTCGATGCTTTTGACAATTATACCACACGTATTACAATTTCTACAGACAAAAACCCTCATGTCAGTTTGATAGGATTTGAGAACATAGTTTATGTTTTATATATACAAAAATATGAAGTGGGTACAATGATACAAGTGGAAATGCAGTGCCCATTAACAAAAAGATTGATTGATTACTTCCATCTTTTGACAGTGCGTGCTGCTGGCCAGAATTCATCCATATACATATTCAAACTCTACTTTTATAATCTTTTCGTGTTTGCTGAAATGGATAATTAAAAGGGATTCTGTATCAGCCCTTCTGTGGTAAGTGTGACGTGCAGTTAAATTTCAATGTTTTGCACGAGTGAGGTCAGGATACCCAAACATAGTGAGAGTGTTCCGACTAAACATCCACTTTTGTGCTTGGCTTTTTGTGGAAACTAAACTGAATTTGTGGCCAGCTAATGCACCTCCATTACCAGGTGTGTGTTGCTTACAGTCATTTCCTGGCTCCATCTAAAAGCATATCGACTTTACTAAAATGTGAATAGTCAATTTTGAGTGTTCTTGAACATTTCCAGTCTTTCAGCTTTAGACTTTACATTTTACCAACGACAATGAGCTTTTTGTCTCACTCGACGCTTATGTGGATGCATTTAACTGAATATCTGACACCACTTAGAGGAGTCTCTCTTGTCCGCGGTCTGCAGGGATGCTGTATTTCTATATTAGTGAGTTCCAGTATGGACAAACACAACACACATTTATGGGCACATTAAGCGGCTCTTTGGCTCCAGCTAGTGTTACGGTTACAGCAGCTAATATATTTACCCACACTACAAACAGTCAACGGAGACAAGGTAAAATAGACACACTAAAAGCTTTACCACAGTGTTGGCAGAGGAACAGTAAGGTTGTCACTTACACCACTTTACTTCAAGCATTTTCGACACTGTTTACATATTGCACAGGAACTATATTTATCTGGTCCGTTATATCTTCGGTCGGGGCTTATACTCGATATACTGTAGCTGCTGTTAAAGGTTAAGCAGCATTCTCATCGAACAGTTACATTTCTACATACTGTGGTGACGTACAGGCAAATAAGAATACACATTTTGCTCTTTCAAATTGAATTACATTTTATTTTTCTATGTAACATACCCAAACGAGGGAATACATAGATTTATTATAACACACTTTACTTGATATCTATTCTGTCCTTAAGAATCAATCTAAAAGTGATGTGTCCATCCCGGAGACGCCTGTCATATTGGTAATGTCAAATAAATATGAGAAAGAGTGTCTGGAATGCTATGTGTGTGGTCTGTAATTTCTTTGTCATTTTAATGCATTTTTCCTGCTGTGTGAAGCACTTTGAATTGCCTTGTGTATGAAATGTGCTCTACAAATAAACTTGCCTTGCCTTATGTTGCACTGTCCACAATCATGGACCTTTTTTTTTTAAGGTGCTCTCCTTGCAATGTGTTGGATTTAAGTCTATTTTTAAAGTTATTTATCGTGTTTCTATTCACCTGCTCTTCATCATTAGTTAAAATAATACTCTTGGACCACCATGAATAAGACAATTTGGACCATGATATTCTTTTTCTTTTTTTTTCTTCTTTTTAAAAAAATATATTTACATATTTCTGGGTCTTTAACAGTTTTATGACACTAATTGTACATTTTTGGCAGGTCCCAGTCAAACTCTAACATTTACAAACGTTGATGTCACTTTGGAAAGAAAGAAAGATAGAAAGAAAGAGAGAAAGGCTGAAAGAAAAAGCCTACCGTCTTCTAAAATGAATTGGCCGTAGGGAATAAAAATATTTAGAGAATCTGCATAACCTTTTGGTAGACAAAAACAAGAGCTGTGAAAGGGCCCAGTCAAAGGTAACGCAGTATTCTCCCAGGCCCATGTACACAGAGTATTCAGCGGAGATGGATCGAGGCAATCCTTCCTTCCCATCAACCACCTCATTAGTCCCACTCAGCCATAAACCTGTCCCATCAGGCCGCGCTGTCATAACTCACTTTACTGCATTGATTTTAATCACGGCAAATGTAAACACACGTATTATCAATATCAATGCACAAAATAACGCTCTAATATGCAATTACCAAGTGCCATTGATTTTTCTCTCTCCGCTCTCCCTCCGCCCTTCCTCCTCTCCGCACTTCAATCTGATCACAGGATCGTCCTACTTTACGCTGATTTAATAACGTTGGTATGTATAAATATATATACAGTGGCGAGGCAGGCATTGCTGAATATTACATTGATGATTTTCATACATTTCAATGGGGGGGACAGGAAGGTGAGAGCTCGTAGCCTGCAGCGAGGTGAAACCGGGACAAAGCACCAGGACTTTTATGGAGCTGAAAGCAGGGACAGGACTAAAGTGTTTTTCAGACTTCCTATAAGTGATCTGTTCTTCTGTATCTACCTCTGTATCTACCTGCGTTGCACCAATGAAATTTCCCCATGTGGGACAATAAAGGAATATCTTATCTTATCTTATCTTATTGTATTTTTGCCTTTCAAGTGTATTTTTACTCGAGGATTTCTGGAAAGCTACAGCATGTTTTTGTGCACGAGCTAATCTTAATCATGCGTTTGATTTAAGAAATAGAAAGAAAGACAAGAAAGTATTTGTTTTTGATCAGATATAGACATGCGTTAAGGCTCTACCACTGATGAAGCCTTTTTTGGTATTTCAAGGCATATTTTTAAGGTTTAAAAACTTATTGTCCCTGAGTCTCACTTAATCATTGTCTCAGTTCTTGTCAGTGACCTTTACCCAGTCCTCCGTTGTTATAGACTGGACAGTGTGGCAGCAGTTTGACACTCTTTTCTACACGACTGCTTCAGATAAAAGCTGGACAGTTAGTGACCATCAAACAGCTCCAAGACACATGGACAAAGAGTGCGACGCTGCAAGATTAACCACAATCAAATCAAAATTGTGATTTGAACGAGTGAGTGAAATTGTATGTAACAGAACGTTGTCTGCTGAGAACTAAACGCCCAGTGGCTCCAGTTCTGCAGTTTAGACACCATCTGAAATGCATGTTATTCAGTCAATAATTGCGTTTTAATGTCACTGCTTGAGTGCGCATTTAACTAAATATTAAATAAAAAGAAGAAAAAAAAGAATGACAATGGCAACTTTTCCCACATTTGCTCAGCTACAAAACGGTGTGCAGCAAAGATCACGAGAGCAAACGTAAAGCTAGAGCTCAGGCACAATAATATACCAAAACAAAAACACAAAATGTATTAGATTTTGATTCTCAAGTATGAAGAAGTAGACTGAATAAATGAATAACTGCATCAGAGGTGCAGTTTTTATATGACCAATACATCTCTGCCTCACTCACAGCACAAAGCCGCACTTATGGAACAGGCATAATCCATAACCATAAAGTCTCATGGCAGAGAGCGTGAACTTATATATCAAGACTTTTGCTGCGTATGGTAATGCTCAGTGCGGCTCACATATCACTGGCCGGCTGAAGCTGTACATATAAACAGGTGCTTGACCATAATGATGCTGTGCAAATGTAGCAGGAAACGAGAAATGTTTTAAAATGTACGGTATGAGGAGGAAATGCTGCCTACTCATGTCTTGTAATGATCATTTAAAACTACAGGACATCTTTTTATATTGAAGACTAAGTAATCCACCATTTTATTAAATTTTCTTGAATTTGATTCTCTTTGAAACATACTCCTGACATTTTTCCCCCAGCAGGATAGAAGGATGGGTCAAATGCAGAGGAAGGATTTCCCGCAGTGGTACTAGCAGTGCACTTTACATATCATTCTTGACATAATATTATACCCATAACATCTACTTTTACATCACATTGAGCAGTGGTGAAATACTATATTGTGTTACTTAAGTAAAAGTACAAAAAAACACAAGTATATACCGCATAATCCCGGAAGTAACCCTTTAAAAATGTACTTTTAGAGTAAGAAAATCAACGAATTTGAGAACAATTTAAGAGTCAAATGTTGTTATCTTGATAAAGAATTGTATTGATGTTTGTTTATTGGAAGAAACTGAAATGATGACATGTATGTCTTGTTGTTTGCTCAAAGCCAGTACTTTAATGCAATACTTTCAGATCCCCCAATCATTTCAACAGTTCTCAAAGTACACGAAAGACTACTTGTACTTTTCAATCCTGTTCAAAAATGCAGTGGACTAGAAACTACAGATACCCGCTCTCAGCTGTAGTGAAGCAAAAGTTATAAAGTTTCCACTGTAAAATGTACTTCAGTAAAGTACAGACCCCTAAAAAACAGTACTTTAACTTTTATACTGTGTTATTTTCCACCCCTGATGTGAGTGATATAATTTACTATAATCTACAGAAGATATACCACTGTTTCTCTCTCCGATGGTTTCGTTAGGAGGAACATCTTGTCTATTGCTCCCTCTGCTGTTGATGGATTGCCACTTATGTTATATGCATATGATCTATTAAAACCCCTGATTAACAATGCAGTGATAAATGACAAAACCGCGCCTTTTCAAACGCACACCTACTTTGCTTTGTTGTGCTGTTTGGTTTGGGACAGGTCTAATGAGGACAAAGTGCTCCCTGGTTGAACCCCAATGGCTCCACTGACTCCAGAAAGAGGTGGAATGGCTGGATGGAAATGAGAGGGGCAGAGGAGGTCAGACTTTGGCATCAGTTTTCATATTACCACACACACACACACACACACACACACACACACCGGCACAGAAGGCACCTCAGCACAAATGACTATAGCGCATTGAAGTGTCGCAGCAGCATTACAGTGACAGCAGCCATCTCTCTAACCATCCCTCTCCTCTAATGTCATCATCCAAATCTCCCCTTTTCGCACTCTCATATCTTAATATTATCACCGGAATAGCCAGCAGGTGATGGGATGTTGGACCAGGGAGCAAATATATTAGAGAAAGTGGGAGAAGTGACCGCAAACCTCATTGCTGTGACAATGGACCGGAATGAGGCTTATTTTTAAGTTAAGTTTCTAAGTTCATTTGACCATCCATGCCCACTTGTATATGTTTTTGTTGTGAGCACAATGTATTTTCGATCAGGTTTTTGGAAAGTAAATTGTACACTAACCATTTTTTTTTTTTTTTAAATAATGGATTGTAATGTTGTAGATTATTCTGTTGTCAATTTCCACTTTTGTCACACATGATATACTTAGCATTTAGAATATTGATGTAAAATAAAAGTGCAAATTTTGTTATAATTATTTTCTGCTTCGATTACTTTATTTGCATCAAAACTAAAAGAGTGAATATAAAATAATATATCAAAATAAAATAAAGAAGATGAAAAATAAAATCGTGCTGTGTTGTGAGAAAACAGCTCCCCCTAGAGGTGACAAATTACAAAACAACAAAGTTAGCGTCCCCGTCTCTGTAGCAATGTGAATAAAAACACAGTTTATAGTATGACATGGACGTTTAATTAATCTAATTAGAAAGAGCTGCTAGACTTTGCACTGCGTGGAGCTGGAAAGTCGTGTGTTTTACTTGCCTGATAGCTTATAATTTGACATGCTTCGTTATAATGTGTTTGTTAGCTAAAGCTGTGTAATGTGTTGAAACTTGGAGACTTAGAACATGATGTGGACACGTGCTGGTCGGACAAACCCTGTGTCTGCAGGAGAAAGCTTCTGCAAGGACGGTGAGTGTGACTAAAACCAACTGAATTCACATGTAATTTCTATATTTTCATACTTTGTCACTTTCAGATGTGAAGAGGCATATTTTACAGTGTAACAAATAGTCCCCTCACTGACAGAGAAGTCACCAGAAACTAAATATATATTTTTTTTCCTAAGATTTGTTGTCTTTATGATACATTTTGAATTGGTCTTGGCTGGTAATGTTAATGTTAATGTTAATGTTAATGTTAAGAGATGTTTCAATAACAGTATTTTTAATCCAATTGACCGGTCCAGTGTGTAAGAGGCCTGATGCTGCCGGACTGCATCTGTGTGTTTGCTGTCCTCTCTCTCATCCCTCTCTTCTTCTGTTCCTCTGTGGAGTGTTGGTGAGCAGCGCAGGCATCATAGAGCCATCAAAGGTTGCCAGCTGTAGGAAATGTCTTCATTTGCAGCGCTTGGGCCTGACACCTGAGCCTGGCTCTGGGCTGGTGTGAGCGTGCGTGTCTGTGGTAAGTGATAGGGCCACAGCAGCTCCCTCAGCAGGACTGTCTTTAAATTGTCTCTGTGTGTTTTATAGCCTGTGTGTGTGTGTGTGTGTGCGGCTGAGGGCCCCGGTCCCATCCATCAGCATTAAGATGGCACATTACTGTTAATGAATGATATTTGTGTTCGCCGTGTATGTCAGGAGGGAGGACCGGGGAAGCAAAACAAGCCCTCCCCAATCACCTCAACTGCAGCCCCTCATTTTCTTTGTCAGCCTCCGACCTGTTTTGCATTTTAGGAATATATTCAGCTCATACAAACTTCTCAGGGCTGCAGCAAACCAGCCATTGTTGTCTGTAGTTATTCCAAGTTTACACTAGATGTGTATTTTAGACTTGAAAAGCTTTTGAATGAAAGTTCCCCCCATACCCCAGCATAAACGAACGCAAACAATATGAAAACTGGGGTTCAAGGAAAAGAAGGCTATAGATATGAAAAATTATTGTACTTTAGCAAGTTAGATAAACATACATCAACCCTTTGAGTAAGTGCAATTTGCCAGTGAGAATGATTTATCTATGATTGGTGACAGTTTGCGTTTCGTAGTAAATATCTATTACATCTGTTTGGGGTCCCAATAACAATGATGTAAAGATTATTTGTCGATCTGCTTCTTAAATTTTCACCTCAAACTTAAAAAAGAATCTTTAAATGATTAGCTGAGTTTCAGGTAAATGTGAAAGGATTGTAAAATATAACACGCCAAGATTACAACATTACACTTTTACCCTTGTTCTATGTTTAATCAGCTCTTTTTGCAGCCTTTCCTCAGTTACCAACAGTATACTCCTATTCAAATCCGTAGTTATTGATAATTCCATAAACAATCTTAGTATAATGAAGTATTATATTTTGACTGACAGAACATTTACTTCAGCAGACACACACACACACACACACACACACACACACACACACACTATTGAGAATCATGAGGTGTGTTGCACAGGAGAAGTTAATGTCAGGCCTCTTGTAACTCCACGAGCCATACTGTATGAAGAATGATGAAGGGACTTCTTTTTTTTTACAGACAATGTCAGTCATTAAGTGTGAATGAGAAGAGAAGAAATCTCCGGTGTCAGATGGTACAGGAGACTGTTACTGTGGAAGAAGCTCATAATCCACTGCTCACAAAGTGTTATGAGCTGGAGTGCTGATGTAAGCACAAGAGCAGAGCGCTTTACGAGTGAGATCTGGAGAACAAGGTGTCAGGGACTTCTGCGTTAACTCCTCTCTCCATTCACATGTCTCTGGTGTCCTTGACGGCATTTAGTGATGGAACTGTGTGTTTTCTTCATTAGTTGTCTATTCTTGAATGTGGTATCAATAAATAAATAGATATGATTCTTATACTTAAAAGTGGTATCAACACATTTGAACCGGTATCAATACAAAAAAACAAATAAGATAACTTTAGACTTGCTGATTTTAAAATATCAAAACTAGTGTATGACCACATGGTAATTTTATTGTAAATTGTTGTTGAACCTTTTTGTCAATTCAGGAAAATAAGTTTGAAATTGTATTATTGTGACAACAGAAGACCAGACATATTTAGTGATTCCTTGTTTTAACAGAGGTCCAGATGTGAAGCGGAGGACATGGTTTGTGAAAAAGACCCAGGCAGAGGACGCTCTTCAGTCAATGAAGTGGTTATTTCTACGTCCAGTACACCAACAAGGTAAGATATGAGATGAATAACTGTTATCACCACCACCAACAACAACAACATAAAAAAATCACACATTATGTAATATCGAGGCACAATGTTACACCAAAATTTGACTTTCTGAATTATTGCTTTCAAATCAAGATTAAGGTCACTACTTAATACTAAATTGACTTTTAGGAGCTTTTAACCAAATCTCCTTTGTCATTTAACCACTCAAAGCTGTATATAGAGTGATCTTTGCATATGAGTCATTTTTATTCTCCTGCGGACAAGACTCTGTTGCTTTCCTTGCTTTCTTTCTTTCTGCAATTTATTTTCTTAAATGGTTATTGCCATTGTCAGTGAACAAAATTCACAAACTAGAAACTTGCCTCTGTGATAGGTGCAACATAAAACAATGAATGATAATATAAAACGGAACAATAAATCTAGATTGGAAATTGTGGGTTTTCAGCTGAATTATGATGTGCCATTTTGTCCTGAATGAATTTGTCTATTCTTGTTGCTGCGGCTCAACCTTTAGTTAACCCTAAAGTCCACGTCCTGCTCTGTCCGCCACTGTTTACTGCTTTCACCTTGACCAGCGTCAAAACATTGTATGAATGTGTCAGAGAGGAAACTGGCATTACGTCATGGCCTGGATACTTCCTACAACTGTAGAAAGCTGCTAACCAGACTCATAATATGAGCTGTGGATAAGTCTGGGGGGGTTCAGGGGGAGCAGAGCAGTTTGTCTGGAACAAGATAGAGGATTGTAGAATAAAGGAGGGTCAGAGGGTCTGTAAACATCCTGTAACATCTGTGAATCTTTCTTTGTCCAAATCAAAGAAACAAAAACACATTTCACTGTTGGTTCATATGTGAATCATCGTCTGTCTTATACTCTGACTTTTCACCAGATAATATCGTATTGACTTCCGTATATAACATTTGAATTGGCTATAAAACATTTAATTATCATCTTATTGATTTATCTCAAATACTTCAAACTAATTTTGTGCAATTCCATTACATAAAAAGCTACACAATACTTAAATGCAAATAGTTTTTCTGATTCAGCAAAAAAACAAACCTCAACAAAACATAATGGCAAAAAAAAAAAAAAAAAGAAATCTTGAAAAACACGACTACCCAAAACGAAGCTTAAGTCTGACAGGAAGTCACAGAGTCAGAAACAGGAAGCAGGAAGTTATTAGCGGGGATGATCTGAGCGCACAGGGCTGTGGAGTACATCAAGTGAAGAACAACAACACTTCACACACTGCACCTGGTTTTGTGTGTCTCAGGAAGCAGATCAGAGGCACACAACTTGTTTGTGTGCGTCATCTTATACAGCAACCACCATGTTTTACTTTGCTTTAAAACACACTGGATTTGGCTTTAAAACTGCTAACACAAATGAGAGACTTGTGTGAGGCTCATTCTGCTTTCTAATTGGATAATGAGCTTGTGAATCAAAACCTCAAATTAGAACTGGAATGCCTTCTTGTCCAGTGTATTCTTTTAAAGTTAAGTGTAAGTCAACATCACATTTGCCAGTAAATTGGATTTGAACATGAAGAAAACAGAAGCCATGTTTATGAAATTGGACTTTACCCTGCCTTTTAAACGATGCATCTGCTGTAGTGTAATTATGAAATTGTGTACAGTATGTGTCCTGGAATTACCTCAAAGCCATTATTGTCATGAAATGTGTCTATTTCATGTCATTTGTTTTTATGTCAGGACTGATGTGTGCAAAGGAAACAAACGCATTGAAACATCTACTACACTATATAGTAAATGCCCATATGGCCTAGTATTACATGTTTTTTCTAAATCAATAACGACACATAGTTTTTGATGAATTGCAAGCACCCTGCTTTACACGATTCACCCGCCCTCGAATAGATTTGTGTCAAACAGGTGTTTCCTTTGGCAGAGATCCGTGCAGGAGGATCCGACTGGCAGTGTGCGTGTGTCTGGAGTCAGCAGACACCTGTGTCCTCTGCTGCTATGTTTGTGTTAGTTTTAGTTTTCACTTCCTGCAGGAACGCTGTGACTCTGTTCTAATTCTTCCACAATAAACTTGGCAAATATCAAGTTGTTTTTGGAGAATGTTCAGAAACAATGGACCTATCCTTCCTTCGCTGACTAAATCTCCAGCCTGGAGATGTCTGGAGTATCAGACCTTGAGCGTGTGTGTCATGGATAGTCCTTTCCTCCTCTCCATCTCTTCTCACCGCCATCCCTCTCTCTCAGCCCTCTAATCCTGATGGTGTTAATTGAAAGTCAGGAGAGGGCACTCTTGCGGTTTCATTATTAATTTAACACTCAGGGTAACTTAAAGTGCAATTTTCACCCACATGTGGAACAGAAAAATCAATGGCCACAACAGCAGCAAGCATCAAGGTTGATTACTGATGCACGGGCAGAGACGACGAGACACCAGCTACTTGAAAAGGAGGAGTGACGTGCGTGTTGGTGTCTGGGCGGTTTTACCCAAGTGTTTTGGATGTTTCAACCCGATTTTGACACCTCTAGTCTAGAAGTAACACAAAGCACTAGATGAACAAAGAGATTTTCAGCTGACACGATATTGGTAAAGATGTCCACCAGTTGTTTTTTTCATATTGCGCGTTATTGCATAGCATGTAGATTGCCGTTTGCATGTGTGTGTGTTTTCTGTCCGGCTCTAATTGGACACATGACTCGTGCCTTATTACCTCCAGCCGTTCATTGGTGGCTCTCGCCTGCGGATTAAATGGGGGAAATAAAGGTATATTGCTCCGTAATGCAATCTGTCCTCCGGTTTGAGAGATGAGCAGGCTGCCCTTTGCGCTGAGCGGACTCAGATGATTTAGAGCAAGCAGATGGAAAATCCTAATATGTTAGCCTAACCTCCGATGGCTAGGAGCTAATTTATTTCAAGCCCCACACAAGAATTACAGTTTCTCGCCGGGATGCCCACTCTCCCCGTCTCTGTGCACTCACTTTGGGCCTTTTACACCGCAATGGAGAAGCATAAAAATAGCGAGAGGAAAGGCAAAATCTAAAACCAAAGCGTATTTAACCCACAGCAATTTATGTCCTCTCTGAAGTCACAATTGAACTCCATTAATGGTGTGACGGTTAATCGAAAATGTGCCACTCTGCGTAAGCTAAAAACACAGAGGAAAGAGAGAAAATTACAATTTACAATGAGGAGACCCTTTGCCAAGGGAGCCTCTCCTCCTCGGCCTGCTGTGATATATGCCTCTACTTTATTTTTGGCCATTTCCAGCGCTTTGCACATTAATCTGGTTATTCTAATTTATAACCTGGACACTATGGGCTTGATACTCAATTACACTTTGATGGAGGGCCACTAATATCTGTATCCTTGCTGCATTCAAAGTCAGAATAAACACGTTTGCTGTTTTTAACTCAACACAGGTGCCGGCCTCGTGCACTCCCCCTTGTTTGCACGAGCAGGGTGAGCTGTTTGCGTGTGATCAGGCCTAAGTGGACGTGTCGCTCTTGATAAACACTTTATGCAGATCAGCTTGCACTTGTTTTGCCTTGCTTAAGAGAGGCAGAGAAATAATACCTCTCTAATTGACCCATTTGGCTGCCGCGTTGCCCACAGGAGGAGGCCTGGGCTTTTAATGTTTGATCGGCCTAATTTCCCCAACACATCATTAGCGGCCATCTTCAGGCCTGACTCTTAATAACCTCTTTATGAGGCCAATGGATGCAGTTAAAAGTCTTTGTCTCTCCGCTCTCTCTCATCTCTCTCCCTGACTCCTCTCGTCTTCCTAATTAAGTCAGATGTTCAAAAATATAGTAATGGGTCTTGAATCCGTTTGGAGTAAAGAAACAAGCATCGCTCGGACCTCGCGCCATTTACATAATTTCATTATCAGGTAAAACGCACTAATTGCCGAGGTTGGCTGTTTATGAGCGAGCACTTGGGCAGGCGAGATGCGAGGCTTCTTGGCCAAAACGCTGCATAATTACAAAGCAAGTGGTCGTGCTCCGGAGCCAAGCCATTTACACAGAGGCTAATAGATTCCTCTGCCCTGCCTGGCCATCGTGTTTCAGCTAATCTTAATAAGGCTTCAGTGCTATCTAATAACATGGGATTTTTGTGTCATTATTAGCATTGTTTAAAAAGGTTTACATTTGCTTTCCAAACAACAAAAATGCAATGACTAAATTCCACATTGCGTTTATTTGAATCTCATCGCTCAATGTTAAGGTTATAGGGAACAATGTGCTTGAAATTCACAAACTCAAAATGTGATTTGATGGTTTGGTGCATTCAGTTTGTAAAGTTTGAATCATGTTTATGCAGAATCACAAGAATTTCCTCTAAAGTGATGTAAGGTATGATGAGAATTGGGAAATTGCCAATTGTTGACAGCATGTTGACATCCTGCTCGTTGTCTTGGAGTGTACTATATGTGTGGCTATACTTCCTCCACTGGTTTTTCTAGATCTTCTACAGCTGCGAGTGGCCCTGCCTGTATCACGCTACCGAACTTCCCTTTTAGCTGCAGAATAACATCATCATGTGGTATTATTGTGTTTAATACTGAGACAGCCTGACCAGGATACAGCTGTGGCCACTGCCCACTTCCGAGACAACAATAGATTAGAAATAAAGTGTGATGCAACCAAAAGAAAATAAAGTCCTGTATTGAGACTCTTGTGTGCATAAACTAAACAATTAATTTGTGTCGTTAACCTGTTTCCAAAAATCAAGGATACATTGTCAAGCTACCTCAGGACTGTTTGTGATGTCTGGAAACTTGCTATTGTTGATCTAACTGGTTTGTAAGTACGGATTCCCCGCTCCTCTGTAATTTTTTCCTTTTCACATGGTTTTCAATTCAATTTATTTTTGTAACGCCCAAAATCACAACAGCAGATGCCTCCATGGGTGGCAATTAAATAAAGAAGCAGATTAAACAATGTTCACAGTAATATAGCAAATGGATAACTGCCCCAGCATCCCCTGTCCTTAAACAGGAAAAACTACAAACAACCTGTGGGAAAATGTATAAAGCTCTGGGAGAACCATGGTGAGGGAGAGATTCTACTCCCACAGACGGACAGGCCTCAGATGGTCCAGGACTGACACGCTTCTATTTGCAGATAAAAGTGTTCATCCAGGCTGATGAGGAGCATTTGGGTCTATACAGGTTAAAGTCGTGAGATGGGGCATCTGAGGAGCATTTGTCCCTTGAGCAGCATCAGCAGTGTCTGAAACAGTGGAGAAAAACATGCAAAAAACAATTAACGGACTACTGGTGAACTAAATTAAATATTGTAGTATAGGGAAAGTAGGAAGAAAAAGCTTAGCTAGGAAACTGTAGGTTTATTTTTCTGTTCCTAACTGGCCTGACCATAAGCGATTTCAAAGAGGAAGGTTTTAAGCCTGTTCTTAAATGAAGAGACTGTGTCGGCCTCTTTATTATGGACAGAGCTGATTCCATAACACAGGAGCTTGGGAGCTAAACGCTCTACCTCCTACTGTGCTTTTAGAGACTCTTGGGACCACCAGAAGGCCAGTGTTTTAAGAGTGAAGTGCTTTGTTTGGATGATATGGTACTATAGCATCTTTGAGGTAGGATGTGGCCAAGTCATGTTCGGCTTTATAAGTCAGGAGGAGGATTTTAAAACTCAACAAGGGAGCCAGTGAAGAGTCTCGAGCATCGCCACTGTAATATGCTCTCTTCTTTTAGTTCTTGTTAGTAATCTTGCTGCTGCATTTTGAACCAGTTGAAAGCTTCTTATAGAGCTTTAGGACACGCTGTGAGCAGGGAGTCACAGCAGTCTAATCTAGATGTAACAAATGCAGTTGTGTTTCAGCATAAATTTTAGGCAAGATTTTTCTAATTTTAGCTATATGCAGATGAAAGTAGGCTGTTTTACAGGCTTGATTTATATGTGCTGTGAACAAGAGCTCCTGGTCAAATGAGACAAATGAGACAGAATGTATGTTTCTTACAGTAGAACTGGAGGCTACTCTGACATTGTCCAGTGTGACTGTCAGCTCAGAGGTTTTTATATCTCTCACGCAGGCACTGAGTCTGTCTACTTGATGTGTCTACTCAGCATAGCAGTGGAAGTTAATGCCGTACATTTTGATTATGTTACAGAACGGCAGCATATAAAGAAATTCCAGAATTGTACCGAGTACTGAAATATTTGATCTTGGTCGATAGTTTGTCAACAAGTCAGTATCAAGATTAGGATTTAGAATAGTGGTTTAGTGATGTGTGTGTGAAGGCATGTTTGAAGAACTGTTGAACATAATCACTTTCTAATGAGGTAATTACTATATTAAGAGTAGAATCTATATATAGTGGGAGAATTTCTTTGAGGAGTCTGCTTGGAATTGGGTCTAGGATCCAGGATCCAAGTTGAGGTTTTAGAGGACATAATGGCTGAACCTTTCTACTACTGATGGACTTACACGAGACACTAGTTTTGTAGCTTGGGCTTGCTCAGGACTAATAGTGGGAGTAATTTAATTTAGTTTATCGCTAATTGTTGTAATTTTTTAAATAAAAAAACAAGATGAAAATCATCAGAGGCGAAAGTAGATGGGCTTGAGGGCTCTACTGCGTTGTGACTGTTTGTCTTGGTTTGGCCCTTACGCAGAGCTTGCTTATGACCTGCTTTGATCAGTAGGCAGATTTTCCATGTTTTTAGGGATTCTTCCATGTGATGGCGTCGTAGAGGTCTCTTCTCTTTTATCTAACTCTTGCGACTGTGGGTCTGAGTGAAAACAATGCTATTGAATAGAACACTGAAGGCATTACTGAGACATTACTAATATTTCCCTCTATTTAATCCCAGTCAAACACCAAGTTTGATATAATAAACTCTGTTATAAATTCGGAATAGGGACCAGGAGGTTGGTGGATAACTATGAATAAGACTCCTCAATTGGTTTCTCCAATTTGGACAAGTGATTGGTAAATTGAGTCTTTCAAATGAGTGAAATGCATTGCTATTTTTAGGACTCAAGAGTAGACTTGCCACACCTCCACCTCGGCCTGTGCTCCTGGAGGTCTGAAAGTTAACATGAGTGGGTGGGGTGGACTCATTTAGTCTTACATAATCATCTTGATGAAGCCAAGTTTCAGTCAAAGCTAGAAGAATTATGTTGTAA
Organism: Eucyclogobius newberryi; assembly: GCF_026437365.1. Classification (NCBI taxonomy): domain Eukaryota; kingdom Metazoa; phylum Chordata; class Actinopteri; order Gobiiformes; family Gobiidae; genus Eucyclogobius; species Eucyclogobius newberryi. The sequence continues at coordinate 16,205,000 of NW_027315746.1, forward strand.
TCAATAATTACGGTAATTCTAAAAGCAATTTGGAGTAAATTGTCCTAATGTTTAGCAGTTCACATATTACATGCTCGCTTATTTGTTTATTTGCATTATGTATCACTATGTATGTGCTATTTTATTAAGTTATTTTTCCTGACACCTGAAATAGCTTTTTTGAAATTTGACTTTTTGGTATTATTTGCAAGGGACACACACAGTCTCTATTTGCCTTGAATCCGAACACTTGATTTGTGACAATGTGGCCGAAAGCTCTGTGACAGTAGGAGAGGAGCGTCTTACACTGCTGCTCTGCGACACATGGTGCTCGGGACTTGAGTGTTTAGCCCCATATTGTGGCATGGAGCCCCTGAACATGACACTTTTATTCAGATTTATATTATTGGCTGCTGCCACACTATTGTTGTTGGTTAAAAAATAATCATGATTATTCAGGACACAATATAATTGTAAGAAATAAAACATAATAATCATGAATATTTTATAAGCAGTCTTGAGTAATTTCAATTTAAGGGGTTGATTTTTATGTAATAAGTCATTATGTTTTTCCACAGCACAGGTGGATAGCGTACCGTAGCGTTATCATATTCGGTGAAAATGAGGCTGGTGTGCGCTCTCTGCATCTAATTATAGAGCGTTTTTTTCTCCATGAAGCAGGAAGTGTGGTTAGCATGCTAGTCGTTAGCTTTACTGTAATGGCAAAACTCACTCTGAACCCAGAGAGTTGTGAAAAGCTCTTATAAACTTATTGCAGTGAATCTTCAGGTATCAGTCTCTGCTTTCATAAAGCTGGTCACATACTACAGATGAATAGTGATCTAATAGACAATTTTACTGTTTGTGGTCATGGTGTTAAATCATGATGTTTTCTTCCTCACAATAATTGTAACGCTAACATTTGATCTTATGACATCCCTAATATCGCATATTGACTTAAATCTTTATAGAAAATGGTTCCCCTTTCCCCATTACCTTGTTTCTTACTTTAATTCTCTTTCGGTCAGTTGCACTTAATCCCACTTTTCCATATAGTGTGTTTTAGTACTGACAACAGCGCGGACTGCTTTTATCAAAGACTCCTGATTTAGAAAAATAAAACTTGATCTGCATGTGACGTGTTATTACCCCCCACTATATGGCACCTTCTCCTGCAGTGATTTACACAAAACAGGATGGATTCTGGACACTCTCTTTGCCAGCCCCACACAATCTCCTGCCTGGGCATAGCTCTTCATCAGGTGAGACGATTACCTTGTCCCCTGATTGCCACTATACATGGAGGGGGAGGCTTTTTCCCTTACAAATTAGTGGATAAATAGATACCCCCCCCACACACCGCACACCATTCACCCCCCACACACGCTACCATTCTCCACCCATATACCCTGTGCCTAATGACGGGGGCCGGGGACCAGTAATGAAAAACTATACATCACAATCAGCCGGACAGTCCTATTCATGGCTATGCATTATGCTCACTAGTCATAATCATGGGCGCCGTGACAGAGGGAGGGGAGAGAAAGAGAAGGGAGAGCAAGCGACAGAGGACAAGGCGGTGTGAAATGTGAGAGATGTTAGCGGTAAAAAGAGGTAAAGCTCATTCAGTGCCCGAGTATTAGCTCAGTAATGATTGCAGTGGGATGCGAGCCATCAAATAGATTTTATTTTAGAGAAACATAAGGGAGCAGAATAAGCCAAATGTCAAGGAAAGATGGTAAAATGTGTTTATATGTCCTTGTGTCTTAGTTCTGAACCCAATTCTCCTAACCTGTGCTTTTAGTTTGATTGCAGTGCTTTTACCCAAAACATAACACTACAAAAAAAGTGATGCCAATGGAATAGTTGGCACTCTCACTCCCGTTTCTCACCAAGGAAGATGTGCATTCTCAAAACAGTTATCGTAATCTCTCTGAGGGAAGTTTGGCTGAATGGATAAATGCAAAATCGTGAAAATGGAAAATGAAAAACTAACTAAAGCTGTATTAAACACTTATTTTGTCTAGGACTGCACAATATTGGAAAATATTGCAATACATTTGTTTTTGTAATATTGTTTTTTTCAGCAATATGTGATTTCATACATTTCAGTTTCAATTTACTCTGTTAAAACAAACAATTAATGTTGACAGAACCAAGATAAATTAAGGCTTAGGACTTAAAAAAAAAAAAAAAAAAAATCTAATTTTGTCCCCAAACATATAGTGATGTATTTTGGGATGTACAATAGCGCTAGGAAAAAGTTATAATCATTGATGGGCAACACCACCAAAGTTTTGACCACAGTTTGAATTCTCCAAAAGCCCTCCCTGTTTGGCTTGTTATCTAACATTCTCAAGATTCTAAAGCCACGTCTTGAAATATTGTGGTGTCTTTCTGTTGGATCCATGCGTTTATGTGCATGATTTAATGTGTGAATAGGATCGACAGGAGGCACGAACTGATTGAGAATTTAAAAAAAAAAAACGTGATATTAAAGATGCAAACCTGCTCCCAGAATCCTTTGCCTGATCTCCGGTTGAGGACAAAGCTGTGCAATAAAAGTCCAATAGCATAATCACTTTGACCGCAACCAAAAACTCCACAACCCAGGGGAGAAATAATAAGGAAAACCAGATGAAACGCGCTGCTCCCGTCTGGTGCCAGGTGTTTGTGTGCCCAATAAGTTTACACAATAAGAGGGGAACGAGTCCAGCACTCGCGGCTAGCACACAAAGCCGCACACACCTTCTCTCTGTTTTTATAGACTGGTCGCTTACAAGCCGCCAAATGTCACTACTGTTGTTAATTCTATACAAGCGCCTTAATGGGACCATACTTCACCGTCTCCTTTGGGTGGCTGCGGTGGGTCTACCAGTGGCTACGTTCATTGTTTGATGTGTAACGTCCCCGCGCTCGTGTGTGTTTGTCACCCCCGACCTTGTCCTCACCCACATCTCATTCCATCTCATTAAATATGGATATCTGTATAACACTGCCTTCCTTTTCTAACGCACACACGCACACAGAAGCTCATTTGCATGCAGTAAATTTCAATAAGGGATTGGGAGTTTTAGGGTAAAATATAAAACGAGAACAGAGATGAGTTTATGGTGGAAATAGATGGACTTCTGTCTGTCTGTCTGTCTGTCAAGTACATTTGGATGTTTTTTGAATTTATTTATTTACCTTTTGCTCTCTTTAAATATGTGTCATTTGATGTTAGAAAAAAGCACGTTCATACACATAGAAAATAGTCAACAATATATTCAATCTGAGTTTCACTGTCCGTAAACATTTGCGTGCCATCCAGAAGGCATCGGCCAAGTTTGATTAATGTGCATTCTATCATTTTGTCCTATCTCAGTCACCGTAATAACTGGTTGAAGATCATGCGGCCTAATAATAACCACATTGTACTGATGAAAAAGGGAGCAGCTGTATAATAAGAAATCTGTAAATTATTGTCCGTTACAGTAGCTGATAACCGATATTTTCCGATGTTGATATCAATATTTTAAAATCAAAACCAAGGCCCATCATTTTAGGTAAAGTTGTGGTTCAGCTCACACAATTTATTCCCTTTTGTATACATGAAATATGTATTTGTATAATTTGTTGTCCTTTTTTTGATGATTGTCTAAAGCTACTTCTTTAGCTTAATTGTTCCACTATTTCACTAGAAAATCTGTAGAAAAAAAGATCTGCCCAACACTAATTTATAAATATCCCCGATGTCACAAATGCCAATATTAGCACTGATATATCGCCCATTCCTATAAATGAGCATAAATCAAACGGAATCTTTAACCCTCTAGTCCCCCTTCCCCTAAAATGCACTTGTTTTCCTCCTCTTCCCCTTCCTCTCGCATCTCTTTGCGTACAGTGAATCAAACGTGTCCTAATGAGAATGATGTGCTACAGCGATAAACCGTAGCTGCGGCCTCAGTAAAACACAGCATCCCTGCATTAATTATTGACCAGGCTGCGGCGCCGCTCGAGGGCTTTACAAGGGGAGAAAACATTACTCTGACCACCGCTATACTCCATCACCACGGCCCTGAACGAAGCGGCGCTAACATAAAAGTATCTGTGAGAGAGGTAAATTATTAGTCAGGGGAGATCACAAAATTAGACATGTGGTTTTGTGTACTGCGTTGAATCTGGTTAAACTGATTTAGACAGGTTAGTTTTGACATGGATGCTCGTAACGCAATGCAGTTAATGTATCCGCTGAGCTGATGATCTTGATCACAGTGCCTTTTTGTTGACTAGCTATGCAAAATACACTTTTAAGAATTTGGAATTATGTTACAATTAAATATCATATAATATTCCCTTTCTTATTCACAAAGTTGAATGTAGAGTGATAAGGGCGATATGGTGATACAAATTGAATCATGATTTCATCCCAATCTGCAACTTTGGTGATATCATCATATTGTGATTCACTATGCTGTCTGATCAAACACACTCTTTTTTCCCACCTATTTCTCCTATTGTTTAGCATCTGTAAAGCACTGGATTTAACCAATCACAGTGACGTGTACATTACTTGTTAAACTCGTGTGATCTGGTGACAAGAATATTTTTGCCATATCCAGAGTTATTCTTGCATCAGTAATTAGTAATCTTTATTCTCCTGCATTTAAGATCAAATCACATTTTCCGCTACCCACCATATACAAACACTGCTCTGTACTTTGTTCTCCCTTTTTTTGTTTCCTTAAACAATGATACATGTTGAAATCAGCAGCATTTTTGGCATGAATTCCAATCAACAGCAACTTCTTAGATCACTATTAATTAATAATATGTCCAAAACATAATATAATGATCTACACATGTCATAGATGTAACCGTATAGCGGAGAGACAAAAGCCTAAAATGTCTTCTTTAAATGTATATCTTATCTATATTCATTGGGATTTACTTTTTATATTTAGCCCACATAGTAATCATCTCGATCTCCTATCTCCTCACTGTTAGCATGTCCTGGCCCGAAACATAGACCAAGGTTACTGGCAGCCGCTGCAGCAAAGTCATGATCGATGGCCAAACATAGGATCGGCTTGAGTAAATGTGTGTGTGTGACTGTGAATGTGTGAAAAGCCACAGCCAAAACAATGGCCCTCCAGATTGAAACTGACTTCACCTTGTATCTTTTGGCCCTGGCCTTCGACAATAGATTGGACAGGAAATCCAATGGCTGGAAGAGACGAGCGGAGATGAGGTCACCAGGACAGAAAATACACCTCGTATGCTATAAAAGTATGATATATTTATTTATTATTATTGTACAGTATTCTTTTTACACATTTTACAGTAGTTTCTTGTTTTGGTGTGTCTTTGTATACACCTTCTAAAGTGTGTGTTTGTGTGGCCAGTGACCTAGCCCATTTTAATCTGTGACAGAGCGAAGATGTGGTGAAAACCATTATCTCCGTCTCCCTGTCGCTGATAACAACCCGCTAATCTGTTTGCTGCAGGTATTGAACAAATGCATTTGGGTTGTGGATGGACCGAGAGTGTAGGGAGGGGAGGGAGAGGAGGGGAAGACCAAGATGGAGGCCGCCGTGTAACAGAGGGAGGCTGATGAAAAATGAGGCGATGAGGAGGTTGGGAAAACTTTAGCGACAACCCTGGCCCCTCCATGACAACAAGGAGGAAGAGAGAAATGAGGAGAGAGAATGGAAGAGAGTTTAAGACAAGGCAAAAGGATGAGACAAATGGAAGTGATGACAGAGATAGATGAAAAGAAATGAGAGACTGAATGAAAGAAAAACGGGATAAAAAAAAAAAAATCAATGTCGCACAAGAGGCTTTTGCTAGTGAATTAATGAGAGGTTCTAAGGGATTGTATGGTAGGAGATGTTTTAACCGAGCCAAAAGGCTCTTTGCACCAAAGGCCTAAGAAATAAAAGGTTGTGTATGTCAAAAGGTACCAAAATATGGGACTAAATTCAATAAAGTTTTTCTGGTATTGAAAATATTTTATTCCCTGGTATTTGCAGGGGACTATTTTATAAACTTACAGGGTGGATTTTTAAAAAAGTTTTTTTTTTTTTTCTGAAATAAATATAATATTTAATTGGATTCATAAACATTCTTATTTTGCTTTGACATACTATTAATACAAAAATAATATGTATTACTGCTACTGTACCTAACTAGTGGTGAGTGATATTGATCAAAATAAATGTACATTTAAAAAATGTTTTATTATTATCCTGATAGCGATAAGTGTTGAAGCATGTCTTTAAACATAATAAGTTGAAGTCTATATATTGTTATTTACAACATAACTGTTTCATTTGTATTTTTGGTCGGCTCTTTTTGTAGCTATAAATATAAAGGATATTCTCGATATTCAAATTTTGCATATCGTCAACACAACATTTAAAATATTATCTAAATTTCAGTATATTGCCCACCAGGTATTGTTTAAGTATCGGTACCAAAAATCCTGGTCGGGAGTGGTAGCTGCCGGTTTCTGCAAAGTAAAATATTTTATTTATTTCTGGTGGGTCATAGCCTCTGCCTAAATCTTAATTGTTCATCCAGTGTGTGATTGAAGCGTATGTCTGTTGTAGCCAGGAGCTGGCAGACACTGACCTTTCGGGTGTCCAGAGGCTACGCTGCCTGTGCCCTGAACACACACACTTTACCCTGCTGCTTCTCAGTCCATGTGACAGCTGTCAGTCAGAGCTCTGCACACGGTCCAGGCCAGCGCTGTGGTTTAGTGGGCCGTGTGATCAGATTGGTGGACACACAACGTACGTCCCATGTTAGGACAATAACCTGCTCCGGGACATGAGCGCTGAGAAACAGAGTGTGACCCTTATGGAGCAGTGAACACCAGCACTGTCAGTCCGGGATGATTGACACTTCAGCCTTCAGACAAGACAAGTCTCATTGACGTACATGTACACACACACGTATATGTACACAGACAGACCAATATTCAAATGTGCAGGACACTGGACCGGCAGCTTTACACAACACTCTCCGCCATTCTTTGTCATGTGACACACGATGTAACGTCATAAATAGTAGCTTTGTCACATGCATATGTGCAATTTTTTTAATGCAATTTTTTTGTAATCTCAGTACATGGAACAAAAATCACTAAATCAGCACCATATTTGGTCTTTTAAAAATTGGAACAGTCTTTTGTGTAAAAAATAACTCAATTTGAATACAGAGGGAAATGCCTGATACTCGTGATCAATTTCGATACCACAATGATAAAAATAAAATGTTTTTATAAAATTACACTTTAAAAAAATGTAAAATTTCAATCCAGATGCCCAATTTATGTGATTCCTTTTCAATGTGTTTTGAAAACCCTACTCCTGTTCCTTCCTCACATTGTGTGTGTATGTGTGTTTCAAAATGTTCAGGACCGATTCCATTAATACAAAAATACAAGCTTCATTTGTACTGGTTCATGAGGTTTGATAAGCATGATATCAAAAGTTCCATTGGGAGAAGGAGGAGACGTAGAGACAGTGGAAGAGAAACAGAGATGTTAAAGGGGAGAGAGAGTGAGTGGGTGCCTTTAGGCAGTACTTTCACCTCCACTGACATTTAACTAAAAACCAATCTCCATGTCAGCCATCTTCAGCCCCTAACCCCAGGGCTAAGAGGGGGTGGGCCAAGCCAGTGTCTATGTGAGTCCAGATTTAGATTTCAGCACATCTCTCTATTCATTCACTGCCACAATTTAGTAAAGTACTGCAATGTCCATCCATTGTCCCCTGGGTGAGGTCAAGGTCTCTGTCCCTGGTCGACATCATCGCCTCCTCCGTCTACACAACGGCAATAATCACGCCATTGAATCAAATATAAAACGATAGGGGAAATGTCCCATCGTCACCACTGTGCCATAATCCGCCGCTAAAATTGGAATTGGAAAAGTTATACAAGGGTTAGTGCGACGATGCCCCTGGGCCTAGCAAACACATGGGGGAGGGGAAACATGATGCTAGACATAAAAGCGCTACGTATGGATGAAAACGAACCAAAATAATACCACACATTTAGCTAAAAAGGACATGTTTTTGTTAGTAATAGTTGGACAAGTACAAAGAAACAGCTAGCGTTTTAGCCATCATTCAGGATGATGACTGATGTAACCTCTTCACCTCCTTTACACTCGCACAATCACCAGTATTTCATAATAAAGGGCTCTGAGCTCAGGTTAACGGCTAGCCTCAGGGGCTACAGTAACACCCAGTCAACCCCCAACTACCAGCAGCAACGGCAGATCCCACACTTGGAGGAGAAATTAGTCATATAGTAATGCTTAAAAATAGAACAGGCTTTGTAAGAGGTTTGCTAGTGTTATAATGGAATAGTAAGAGAACAGAAGAAATACAAGTAGAACTGATGTGCATTGTCCATGGGTTCGGCTTGAGGAGGAAATAAAAAGTTTGGGTCATATCATCTTTACAATGTTTTAAAAAACAAGATATTTCAACTTCCGTCCAAAAAGTCATTTTCAACTGAAACTTTTTTTGATTTTTAATAAAAAAACATTGAAACTTTGTCTGCAATAATATATGGGAATGGGAATATAGGACTAAGGATTTTGCAAAGCCTTCATAATTCGTATAACGATTTTCTTATTTGCTAGGTTACAATTTTGATTCGAGCACAATTGTTGTACAGTTAGTTTACGTAAGTAACCTGAATGCTATCCTGGGAAGTACATACAAAGACATACAATGACAGAAAAACAAGATATTTTAAATAAAACACTGAGCAACTAAAATTTAACTAACATAAATGTTCAATGTTCAACGGATGGAAGCTGAGTAGGCTTCATTATGGCCTATAGTAGTTAAAATCACTCTTACCCAGTTCACTATTTGTGGAACATCTAGTATAAAGTGCTGCTGTGATCTAGTGCAATGTGCAGTACAGCATTGCTTCAAAAGGGATGTTAATTAAATAAACTGGCAATTTCTTTAAAATGCCCTTTATAAATAGTCTGTGTAATCCCTCATTTGTCCAGGCGTGTAGGAAAGGATTCAAATGTAGACACTGTTTTAAAAAAAAAGTATTCGACTCTCCTCCAAGAGATTTAGAATGACTGTCTACGTCTTTGTGAGAGAGAGATGCCCATCCAACGTTTTGGTACAGAACACAGTGATGTGTGCTGTCACTGTCACATGAAATAAATCATGAACATGTGGTCAAGTGCATCCAGTGGCTTCAAAACTTGTGCAGTTGTATGCATATAAATGGGGTCACCAAAGTCCTTGAAACAATAATTTCCCTTCTGATCTCAGATGTGAGGCACTGCTTATTTCCATAAAGCTATCGTAGTTTAATTTTCAGTTTGTGACTAAACTTTTCAATATTAATTTTAAAACGTAGGGATTCGTCTATCCATACTCCCAGGTAATTGTAACACTGGACTCTTGACTACCACCTAAGTTTATTTTTAATTAGGCACTTCTGCATTGCGAAAAAATCTTTCTCCAAGTTGCAAAAGGCAACAGAGAGTGAGAGTAAATCACTGTCATCAGCATTTAAAAAAACACTTTTCAAATGTGTGTGTCATCCTTGCACAGGGGCCATGCTAATCCACTCTGTATCATTCCATTTTTAGCATATTAACATATTATTTTAGCGAACTAACACTAGCTGGAGGGACCAATGTCACAGATTGGCAGCCTCGCTTCTGTCGGTCTCACCACCATAGCGTGAATACGGGTGTAAGGCAATTTTATTATTATTAACTGCATTTTTTACATATCATCAGCCCTAATGTCAAGAATCCATGTACATTTTGCACTTTTAAACCAAAGTAGCACTAAACCACAGCTAAAAGAAAAATACCTTCTCAATCTTAAATCCTGGTTAAGACCATGAACTTTAGCTTGACAGTCCAAACACTCCGCTGTTTACTGTTATTATAATTTCTCTTTAATGTTTGTTCTCTGGCCTCACTCAAGTACTGTGTCCATCCATAGCAAAGCACCGTGGGACAGTGCATGGCAGAGGAGCACTGCAGAGGCAAGAAACGAGCCAATTTGGAGACACAAATGGGCTGCATAACACTTTCCCATAGTTAAAGTATAGAACGGTGCACAGAAGCACCAAGTGAATGTGGCAATAGTGGTTTGGAGTGTGCCCTGTGGGCCAATACGCTGTCACACACTGTCTGTCTGTCTGCTCATGTGGGCTGTGGCTGTGAATAAATAATGCCATAAACATGCCCAAACAATTTACATAACGCCAGAAAATACTCACAAACCTGTATGAATCTGGCCAAATGTGTGTAGAATATCAAATAAAGCCTGTGATTCTACTGCACACTTAAAGACAATATGAACAAGAAAATAAACACAGCCAGTTATTGCATGAAGTTTGCGTTAATTAGATGTCAATTACCTTTTTGACAGTACAACCTCAATATTAAACCAACCAAAGTTTGCAAAGGTTTGACAAATGTATTTATTGAATGGCAACTTCAGCACATAATGTTCATGAAGTTATTTATGTTTTAGATGCTGTTTATGGTGTCATTGTATAAGAAGAATCTCTGCAGAACTTGAAACATTTCCCCACCTGATAAATGGACTTCCCTTGCGTCTATAAACAACAGCCTTCTCTTCTGCTCAAACACACAGTTGGGTTTCTCCTGCAAACCCTAGCCACTAATTCCCATTCATTTAATATTGCCATTAGGCCAGTGTGTAGCCGAGGCCTGCCCCAGACACCAGCCATTCTTTATTCTGCTGCATGCTTTATGAATGACTTACAGGTGGATGCTACAAGTGCGACAACACAACATAAATCACTGCACCACCATTAAACACAGCTTTTTAGGACGAAAAGCCTTAAGACGTGTTGTTCTAGGACATGTTTAATTAATTATGAGGATAAATATTTGTTCTATTATGAGGATGAGAGTGGAAGAATTAAAACAGCAAAGCAAGTGGTGTGAGACGCACAATATTTAGCAAGATTCTCAAGACGATAAGGTTCTTGTCCCCCTTAGGGAAATCTGTCCTCTGCGTTTGACCCTTTAATGTTGCATGGGGAAGCTTGTCGGGTGTTCGAGCGACTGCATTGCAACACTTTCACATGTTAAGCAAGGTTCATGGTTCATGGTCAGAACTACCAGTGGAAACTCCCCAAATAAACACATAATGTTAAGATTTTGTATGGATGTTTTTTCCTGAATAAGTGCCGGTTTTCTCTTTTGACAGAATTTATCAACTTCTGTTATACTGTTTTCCTCGCAGTGAATAGGTCTCTTTTTCTCCATAGCCTTTGAATGAGACATGGGTGAAGCCACAATGTACCAAAGCAGCAGGCAGCTTTTTAACAGTCAGTGGTATAACTAATAGATGTGTCTGTGTTACATTTGTCACCCTGACACTTTATCCTATATTGAGTTACACTCCAGGGCCCATTCGCCTCTTCCCCTTAGTCCTTCTCTTCATTCTGTCCATCTCTGCTCTCTGTATAACATTCTTCGAGTTTTTCAGTCAGTGGCTACAAATCATGCTGCAAGAGGAACTTCTAGGCACGAACTGAGATCGTCCTACCAGAACAATGCACTGCGCTGGGCAGGGCAAAGACAAAATGTGATGGATAACAAATCAAAGCGGTTCTGTTACACTACTCTAACAGTTATATTTCAATGTAAAAAAAAAAAACCCTGAAAAACATAATTGTTAAACGATTAGGAGTGCTGAATAAATCAAGAGATTTCTGTGTGTCATTGGTTCATTTGTCTTGACTCGGTGGGTTAAGGTTTGACTAAATGTACTTCATGAAAATGAGTCATTAGTGGCGTGATCTAAAAAGAAACAGGACCGTTTTATGTACCGGTAAAATGTTTTTTTTATTGGGTTTTGTGTTCTTACTCAACCGTGGGTATTTTTAGTACATATTTTGAGCAGTTTACTTACCTGTAACACCAACTACTACGGTGTACTGCAATGTGTATTTGACCAAAGTAAAACAGGTTCACATGGATTTATGCAAAAACACAGAGAAGTACTCGTCTAATCACTATATAAATCACTATATAAACCGCTCCAGACTGCTGCGGTGCCCTATGTACTACGTCTTCTTACCACAGACCCACGTCCGCAGTGCTCCAAGACCAATATAACAACACACATTGATTTTAATGACCTGCTCAGGACCTGAGCCACACCCGACTGGCATTAGGTGTAAACCTGGTGTCAGAAGGGAAATCGTTGATAAAGTGTAGGTGGCAATGGCTAACCCAAAGGTTGCCACTTACCATACTTCCCAATTTTATTTGAGTTACCTTTTCAATTTAAATTAGTCTAAAATAAATCATGCAAATTGTTGCGTAATATTCTTGTCAACATCAAACGAGTTAGTCTTGTAATTGTACTTTTTTAACTAGATTTTAAACATGTACTTGTAATTGAGCAAGGTGTTAGCATATATTTTTTAATTACTTGCATTTAACAATTATGAGTGTTGAGTAGAATAAAAGCCTCAACCCAAAACACGCACAATAGGTCAAATCTTCAGTCCTGACCAAGCCAAGCTCGAGTTCTGGAGCGACCACTGCTCCTGAGAGGTGGCCCCAGTGGCACTGGTTGAAGTATGGGTCAAATGCAGAAGACAGATTTCCATACGGGCACAATAAAGACTTATCTAATCGGCCCTATTCACGGTTGTCTCATGGCTGTATCTACTTCTTTGTTTGTAGATCACTACATCTACAAATACTCAAAATAAAACTGCATCGCCTGCTCTGATTGACCAGAGCTCAAAGAATATGCATTTTTTTGTTAAAAATTACTAAATTCAGTTCAAAACATAACATTTTTCCTTTTTCAATTAAAATATTTATTAAAATGCTACAAAAATTGCATTAAAAATTAAAGAGTAACTAGTACTCTGAGAAGTATTTTTTTATGTGTACCATTTACTTTTACTTCAGTACAGTTTTGGCGGCTGTGCATGTAATGCATGTAATTGAGTACATTTTTAGCCATTTAACTGTACTTTCACGTGACATTTTTTTCTTTACAGTATTCTTTCCAGGACTGCCCTTTTCCATCCACCTTTACAGTCTTGGTGTGTGTTACTTTGCTATAGTAAGTGATGAGTAGAACACTGACCCCAGTTTAAAGAGCGGCTTAAACAGTTAAAGCTGCACACCTTTGCTAGCACTTAGAGGCTAACCAACCTTTCTGAGAAGCAGCCAGCTGTGTGCTCTGGAGAACCTATGGCACTAACTATTTGTAGAAACACACACATACATGCACTGTGATTCATAACCCAGCGTGTGGCTTTTTGACACAAAGGCAATAGGAGCAGCAGGCTGTACAAGCAGGGACTTTTATTTCTTTCAATTTGTCTTGCTTAAAAAACAAACCGTCCATGAGCTGGTGAATAAATAAATAAAGCTGTAGGCAGTGAGCGAGGGAGAGAGGATGGATGAGTGGGTCCATCTCACCGCTGTGCGGAGGAACCAGGGGGTAGACCTGCTGCCTTAGAGAAAAACCTCTGAGGGCTACATGTGTATAAGCTCACATTCACCTTTGTATGCTGAGTTTACTTCTTAGTACTAGCCACTTATTCCGGGGTAATTACACTGATTTTGCTTTTCTTATTTTGAATTAAACTGGATTTAGCACTATATCCTTGCAATCAGTAGACGATACGTATGGAGTGTAATAGGGCTGCAACTAGCGGTTATTTTAGTATTTTAAGTATTTTTTCAGTTATACACCTAATCACACTTTTGTTGTACACTGACACTTTTTATGGAAAGAGAATATTTATGAATAATTGATGACAATGTGAAGTGGTTTATTATTTTTTTGCTATTGTGATTTAATAATGACGCTTTCTTTGTTATAAAAAGTCTTTAAGCATGTGTTTTTGAGTCTGTATATTCCAGATATTGATTATGCTTATTGTTGACTAGTCACAATTAGTCGATTAATCGTTGCAGCCCTAGTAAACCGCATCATTTAGGATTTTCCTCTATTGTGAGTTAATCGTTCACATTATAATCACAGTTCTGTTTGGCAGTGACATTGGGCAGTTGCAGTGATTAGATATTAAAAAATACCACCTCTCACATACGGGTTGTTTTCTGTGCAGCCAACATGTTCCAATTAACAGCACCTTAATTGGCACTGGGAGCGGACCCCCCACACCATTGGGCTAAACCTCCAAACATCAGCAACCTTTGGACTCCCCGAATCAAAGAGCAACACGTCTCAACAAGGGAGTAATTGGCCTGACCTCGCGACCTCTCGTGTCTTGCATCAGGGACGCATCAAATCAAAATGAGCTGCGATGAGGCACACCCACGCGGCTAACTAGCTCCTGGGTTGGTTAAAACACACATGTGCACTTAATGTATACAGCGGCACTGGCAATAGATGTGTCATTAATGGCTGTGCTGCGCTCATCGCTCATTAGAGTGGTATTCAGTGGATGGGGAGGCACAGTGGCAGCACACAGAGACGCACACATACAACACAAGACGTTTTGGTCAATGTAAAAAAAAAAAAACATGGTGTGTCTTCATCTGCTGGAGAAGCTGCAGGGATAATAAGGCAGTGGAGCAAATGGAGAAGAAAGCAGGAGTGGAGGGCACCAGGGAACGATGGAGAGACTTCCATTCCTCCCCGCTGTTTAGAGGAGTTCAGATTGATGCAGGGACACAAAGATCGGGCCCACTTTAATTAACCTACCAGGACTCGGCACCGCACTGTACACCGCTAAAAAAAAACACTACACATAGCCATCATTAGTGGACCGCAAACAGATGCATCGTTTATGGCTGAAAAAAGTCAGCAAATCTGGAAAAGTTTGTTAATTAAGGGCCATTTCTTTTGCCAATTTTTACCTAAATGCAGAAGCAATTCATATAATGTATTTCCATCTGTGATTTATATTATAACTAAACTTAATCAGTATTTGGAATCTGCCGCTCCTTTGTTTTGATTGGGCATGCACTAGAATAAGGGCTGTAATCAACTAGTCAGTGAATATTTTCAGTCGACTCAAGTCAAATTATTATTTCTATTTCACATTTACTCTTTTGAAATACAATTTACAACCAAACAAAGGTTGAATATGGTAACTGAAGGCTTCTAGATAGATAATATTTACTAATAAAGTGTAGTATTAAGGGAATTCTGAAATTCTGTATCCATTTTGATTTAATAATGACACAGTTGTTGTGATAAAAGGTCTGTATAGTCCAGATATTATTCAGTTAATAATCAAAATATGATTATCGTATCGACATTTTTAATCGTCTAAAAGTTGATATTGGCTCTATAATACAATAATTTGCAGTCCAAGGACATGATTTCCCAAACTGCAGCATTGTTTTGTGTTAAGATCCCTGACTCATGAATACCCACACGTATAATTTACATAGCTGATATATACCAGACATTTACACCCACCCAATATGTGTCTACACAAACTACAGAGCAAATGGCTGTGAATAATGTTACCAGAGGCAGCCGTTAAGTGTTATTCATTCCATAGCAGGTCCTAATGAGGGGTTTTATTTACTAGACCAAAAATGAATGATTTTCCTGTTGTTGTGTATTGTTAACTAGGTGTAAAACTACTATTTGCTTTGTTATCCAGGACACATGTATGCTCTCAGTGGTTGAAGAGGCAGTCATTAATTCCATATCAACACATTTAAAGTGGCACCGACGCCAGTGAAAGGGGCTTGTTTATTAATACGGCAACTTTTTCTGTCGTATGTATCCATTTGCATGGGGCAGATTTGCATAAAGCGTACAGCATTACAGATAATGGGCTCATATTCTCTCACGCCGACACATGAACTCACTTAAAAATTTACAGCCTTGCAATCTGTGTTCAGCATCAAACACATTACACCACACTTATTTAGATCAAGCACTGCCATTCATTCAGATACCAAACGTGAAATGCTCATGTTTATTGAATGTCCACAGCATGATGCATTGGCCACAGCTGATTGTTATGTTAGCGACCACACGGCTAACATGAGTCAGGCTGCAGCGTGTTCAAATGCCAGTGAATGTCTTTTCTGCTCTCCTTGAGATCTATAATTCACAAGAAGTACCATGAGAGCAGCTCAAGATAAAAAAAAACAAAAAAAAAAACTGTTTGATAGTTGTCTTTTCTTTGTCGTTATAAAGGACTTGATTCATTGACAGTTTTTACTACCAAATGATCTTATTCCTTAGCAGTCACTTCACCCCGAACACCTCTGCAGGTTAGTACTATTGTCATGGCGGTGGGGAGGCCTTCACTTATTCTCACTCTTACTCTCTCCTTAAAGCACAGGTTGACAAAAGTAAACCCCTGGAAAAGTGTCTCAAAGGCGGGTCATTCACAGTAAAAGCTGGCTCTGAGACTCGGACTGTTGTGACCAGACAAAGGCCGAGGTCAGAGCGCATTTATCCACTGACATGAGTCTAATTACACTGTGCTCACACACACACACACACACACACACACACACGCACGCACACACACACACACACACACACACACACACAAACACTCAGCGGTAAGGATGTTTCAGCGCAAAGGCCACACAGGGTCATCAAGTCTTTTAGATGAGGTCTTGTATATAATGACCAGACAAAGCAGTACATTTAAATCTGGGAGACTGGGTGATGATTAGTTGCACACACCTTTTAGAGATGCCATGACAATAAAAGATGTGTCGAATACAGATATACGGTGGTCTTTTTACTGTGCAGTAGAAACTCTTAGTGGGTCTAAAGTGTTTGTAAGTTGATTAAGACTGAGGTGACCACTTGCTTGGCCCTTGAAGTGCTCTTCATCCTGGTTGTGATGAGTCCTGAGGACCTCACTCCAACTGTGCTGAGAAAGAGCAACATGCAGACAATCTCACAGGCCAACAGAGCAGCACATGCAAAACACAGAAGTACCTCTTCACTCTGGCAGTTAATGGCTCCGGAGTGAGGAGCAGGATGGAGGGGGACCTCTTGGTGGCTTGCCCCCGTGAAGAGCTCTCAATCCTGGGCTCACACAGTCCCAAAGCCCCCTTCTCCTACATCCCCACAGGGTCAGAGCGTGCTCCACCACTCTACTGCTGAGGTCTAGTAATAGGGGCTGGATGAACTCTTCGAGAGCAGTGAAAGCCTCTTCTAACACTGGGAATCTGTCTTTTTAGTCTGTACAGATTTTTGCAACTTACTGAAATTGTGTGGACTATTGTTAGGAACGTGCTCAATATTTTCAGCAATGGTTGAAAATATGACACTTCTGTCACATTTTTTGTTAGGAGTCACAGTACTGTAAGCTGACTTGCCTAATGCTACATAGAACCATCAGACCTAAGTGTGACTTTTATTGAAAGTTACTTTGAAATCATATTACCAAGTTGTGCAGGAATCTGAGTGGTTGGTGGTTTGGCTGTTTACCTCAGAAAAAGTGCTTTTCTCACTTGCCATAATTATAGGACACTATGCATTATAAGTGTAAAATCCTGCTTTTGCTTTAAAAAAAAGCTAATTTCTAGTTCTATTTCTATGGCCTGACGTAACACAAAAGTATTACATTTAAAACATGGTCTACCTTCTTTTTCACAATCCCACATGTATTGCCTTGTGTTTTCCTTTCTCTGCATGAGCTCAGATCACTTGTCTGCTGGTTGTCTGTTGTTGCTGCTCCTCTCAGCCCACTCCCTCTGTGTCCCCGTGACGACATGTCATTGTGGAGGGTGAACCATGGCTGTGCAGGGTTAAACAACAGCACCCTCATTCTGGCTGGCAATTAGTCCACCAGACCAACACCGTTTTAGCCACTGCAGAAATCATTGTATGCGAATAATAAAGTGAGCATTTCATCTTTACATCTGACTTTGCTGATGTGTTAAACTCCCAATAGTTTTGTGTCTTTTCTTCTCCATTACAACCTCAACAATCTCCCTTCCCTCTCATCTCCCTTTCCATCTTCCTTATCCACATTTTCCAATCTCTTCACAACAGCGGCTCCCCTGCACTATACAAATCTGTGTGCCTTTCTGCTCTGAGTCAGGTGACACCCGGCGGACCACTAATTAGAATTCTGTCACTAAGTAAATGCATTGTGACCGCTGCTGACAGCTCGGCGACACTGTGTGCGTGTCAGTTTGGGCAGCTTGTTGGCGGTGACGATGGCAGCCGGCTGGCATTTTTAACGTGGCAAGGTGCTGCTCTCGCCACTGACCTGACAGTCATTTAAATTACACAGAGGACGGCTGCCTGGTGTGCGTGTGTGCGTGTGTGTGTGCGTGTGTATGTGTGCGTGTGTGTGTGTGTGTGTGTGTGTGGGGTGAGACAATGAGAGAGCGACTGAGGAAAGACCGTTAGTAGCACTGGGGTAATTCACTGACTGCTGGTTGACGGACTCACTGACTCATTGCTGGAAAACAGACAGACAGATGGGCAAGCCTTGTTTACCATGTCACCACACCATTAAAACACAAATCACACTCTTCTTACATTCATGTTTTGGGAAAATATAATTTATACTATGTGGGAAAAAAGCAGGACAGGCCAGTAAGTGGTGGGAATTAAAGCAAATCTGTGAAAAATGCAAAATGACTGCTAATATGTGTTATTTTAGGTATGCATTTGACCTTGTTCTATATTCACCAGTGCTAATTGTATCGTTCTACAACAAAATATTGTAGAGTTAGTGATTTTAATTTATAAATGTGTTTGACTCCAACATCTGGTCAACTGTATTGTCCAAGTTCATTTTGGGTCATTTTACACCATTGAGATCCAACCAGAAATTGCATTGTAACCAAAACATTAAAAAAACAACAACAACACTGATACAGGAAGTACTTTCAAATAAAACACATTGAACAAACATTTAAGTGCTCCAAAGCTTATTTGTTTTTTTATACACCATTTTTGCTTCAAATCTATTTATTTTGTAATTGATATGAAACACGTTGTAAAAGAAAAATACCTACTAGTGTAGGTGGGTGGGCGGTGAACACACAGCAGACCCTTAGCGACTGGTCTCCTGAAGAAAAACAGTAGCTCTGTGACAGGCCACAATGACAGCAGCATGGTAAAACACCTCTAATGCACCTCTATGGGTTTTTACGGCTTCTCATATAGCAGCCAGCACCACATCTTCTACACATCCTCCACACGCCCGCACACACGACGACTGCTACTAGCCCACTTAACATTTTCCTTTGGCTTCCGCTGTAACAGTACAAACTCACACAATGCGGATATTTATTATTCACGTTTTTGTTTTGCACACAGACAACATGCTCGCAGCGGTGAGGGGAGGGGAGGAGAGAGCGCGAGAGATAAATAAGAACGATAAGTCTTGTCTTGTCAGAACGGAGGAGAGCCGGCCTGAGTGACATACGATTGGTCTCCCGGTCGTGAAATATGCATGGCTTTTTCAGCAGCCAGAGGAGAGAAGAGTTAATTTAGGTCCGCTCGCGATGCTCGGGGTAATTAAAAGAGATGATCGATAGTTTCCCCCCTGTGACTGATAAAAACCGTCCCACACACACGCACACACACACACACACACATACACACAAACGCACGCTCACACACACGTAAACATGACTACAGGCAGAGGACACTGGATCTACAGAATTACACAAAGAAAACTTGGAACATATGTGGTTTTCAAGTCTAATCTCTAAACTCACCTAATGCGTAGACAAAATAAAAGGACACAACTATACAGAAATGCTATTTACCAAGATTTTATGTGAATCATTGGTTGAAGGTGCTGGGGTTTAGGCACCGATGATTCAGATCAAAGAGAGGCATTTTAGGCTGTCTCAGCATTAAACTGGCAACTCAAATGAGAGACTCATTCTGCTTTCTGATTGGATGATTGTCTTGACAACCAAAACACCAAATTATTACATCAACAACTTGACTATGATGTCCAATGTTTTTGTAATTATTGTAATTTTGAATACATCAGCGCTGCAGTTGTTATCAGCAAAAGTATATATTTGATTTGAAGATGTTATTTATCTATGGACATTTTAAATACAAATCTTACACACTGTTGCTTTGAACCACAAAAGGCATTTATTTAGGGATCATTGACTCATTGACTGTGAGTTTGGATAAAAACAGCATAGTGTTATTTGATTAACAAACCAACTAATTACCAGCTTGGTACTTGAAGAACTTGCACATTTTTTAATATTTCAGAAAGTCAGAATTTAAAAAAACATATCATTTTATGACCATTGTCCGACCAAATCCAATTGCGACCTGGGATTAACTCCAACTGTTTAAACCCTTTCAGTGTGGACAGAGCTCTTAAACGTGATAAATGTTTTACTATCAAGGAATGCAATTTCCTGTCAGGATTATTCTCAAATTTGGAATCCATTTTATAACTCCACCTTGATGACATTTTTTTTTTTGGTAACACACTAGTGGTGAAGAGCTCCAAAGTCCTCCGTAAACAGGCCGTCCGTCATCAATATTGTAGTGGAATCCATACTGCAGGACTAGAAGACTAATTAGAAGCAACACTAAATTATTTAACTCCCTCTGATTTTATTGATTTGTCAGTTTGGGAGCTGCGACGCCGAGCAGTAAAATTGACTTTGGTGAAAGAGACATGCTCGTCTGCCACTTTATGGACGACGGACAGACAGTGATGTACTAATCCAGCCTGCGAACATAAAAACAGCTTATAAACAAAGTGCGCGCGAGGCCAGTGACTGCACGGGCTAATGAACAGGGCTAGTACATAAGACAGTAAAGCCATCACGTCCCAACATTAACCGCTTTAATTAACACCAGCACAATTAAACACTTGCATGTACTCGACCACAGAAACCAGTAAACTAATTATGTATCCCTCTCAATTAACACAAATCTTCATGTGGAGTGAACAGAGCCCAGGGGAGCCAGTTAGCCACCTGTTACTAATATTTCAACCCGTGCCATTGTGATGATATGATACACTCTACACACTTCTGTCTGTAGTGGCGCTCGGGCGAGGCACAAACACTCACGGGCTGGCCAGCGCGTCGGCCGCATAGCTTCAAAGCCTAATTGGTTAATTGCTACGAGATTATGTTCAGACGACTGAGAATCAATCGACCGGGCAGACACGTTAGCGCGTATGATTGACAGAAGCAGGAAATGATCTCATACACCACGGGGAAAATCAGCTGCAGTGATGAACCAATTAGTTCTCTTAAGGCCTTGTATCATTTGTAGATGTCATAGTGTTTAAGATGGGAGTGCCTGTTTTAAACTGTGAACGGTGAAAGTAGGTGTTCATACTACTACATGTGTCTCAGAGTTGTTTCTAGCTCTCACAAACCCTTTGGTACATTTTTCTGGCATGTACACAATGTGCTTTTTCAGTAGGTGAAGTGAAACAAGATTGACCGCCCTAAACCAATCTGATCTTGTCCCTCAGCATTACAACCAAACATCAGACCCTTTTACTCCAACTTGGTGATTTTTGTCTCAAAGTGCTTCTGGTACAATGTGCTCTATGCATATTTGATTGGACACCCCTGTAGTACAGTATATAAAAATGGACAAACTATGGCCCGGGAGCCAAATGCGGCCCTCAGACAAATTTTTGTTGGTCCTCAGGCTTGACACAAACAAAAAGTAGTACTTTTCACTGTAAAATTGTAAAAATGCAAACATTTCGATGTTGTACCAACCTAATATTAATGTTCCAAGTCTTATTAAAGGTGTGGAAGCTCATCGAAACTATGTCAAATGTACAATTTCAAATGATTCACTTCATTGTCGGGTTGTCTGTGGCCCTCTGCTTCATAAAGGTTTCAAAATGCGGCTCTCTGTGAAAAAGGTTTGGACACCCCTGCTGTACTATGTCAAAAGGGCTGTCTTTCGCACCTGCGGACAATATGTGGGTGTACAAAAGTTCAAAGGTTCATGTCAGATGCCAATAGCTTTGTTTGACCCGCAGATGGGCACCTGGGCTTCATTTTTTTTTCTATTTTAGAGAATGTAGAAAGTGTTTATGGAGAGCACTATGTGAAATGTGAAAATTGCCTTTTACGTGAACCTGAAACCCTTTTTTTCCAGTTTGTTTTTGACCATGTAAGCTTTGTTGACAGAGTACAGCAGAAATGGCACCCGATTTATATACATTTTGTGATATTTGGCTGTGATATTCCATTATAGTGGACTGAGAAGCAGAACTACAGTTAAGGCACGCGTCTCAATCTCTCCCAAACAGAACAAATCAAACAAACACAACGTCCAAAGACAAACGGCAGCCTGCCCAAGCGCAGCACATGCCTGAGGTGCAGTGGAACAGCAGTCAATCCATCACTCCCCAATCATTTATCAGGTCTGTGTCACTCTTTTTCATTTATCAAACTCCACAAACCAAAAGGAAGGCAGCAGACCCTGAGAAACACCTGGCCTACAGACACGTAGCCCTCCAACAACAACACCGTGTCATTTCTAACCTGGGTGTCAAAGAGCAGAGGAGAGACGGGGGTATTTTTCATAAAGCTGAAGTGTGTTGGCTGCTGCAGATGTGGTGGTGTGTGTGCCAGGGCTGAGTGGACACAGATTACTGCTGGCGTTATTGGCCCCTCCCTCATTGAGCAACAGTCGGAGTGTGACTGCTGCCCCTCTACATTACTCCGACTCTCTCTTCAAATACCTCTGCTTTCTACTGCGTGGTTAGTGTTCCTTTTTACTTTTTTTTTTTTTATCATATAATCAAAACAAACAGACATATTTGCTGTGGTACCAATAAACTGTTGATCTAATCCAGGAAAGGCAAGTGTATTTGTACAGCACAATTCATACATAAAAGTAATTCAAAGTGATCTATTAAAATCACAATAAAAACAAGTAAAACCATACATATCGTTATAATATTTACTTCAAGATTATGTGCTGATTTTTGTTGCTATGAAGCTATAAAGTGGTTGCTATGAAGCTGAAATGAGTGGAAAGGGGACATGCAGATTTGAGATTGAAATAGTAACAATTTGACCTTATACTAGTAATTTAATTGTATTTGAGCAGATCTATCAACTTTCCTACAGTTTATTCAATAACAATTTGGAATAATTAGAAAATAAACTGAAATGTTGAAGATTTTGAAGAAATTAACCATTAAACTATTTATTTATTTTTTATTTTATTTTATTTAGCTGGTCTTCCTTTGTGAAGAAGAACTGCTGCTGCCTAAGGTTTTGTTTTGCCAGTTTGTTGCTAAGCCGTACAATATTTAAAGGGGCTATACCATTTTTTTTTTTTGCCATGCCCCAGTACAGATATAATGTAAAAGCAGCTATTTGAGTGAAAGTGAAACCGATCTGCATCTAATTATAGAGCATTTTATCCTCCATGACGCAGAAAATGCACTGTAGCATGCTAGCTGTTGTTAGCTTTACCTTGATGACAAATCTTGGCCTCTGAGAGTTGCAAAAAGTGCTTATGAACACATTGGTGAATAACTAGGATGCTGTCAATGCGTTAGAAAAGTGAGCAATACATGTGGACTGCTAAAACGAGTTTATAATGAACTGAAATTAAACAGTTTTTCACCTTTAACTTCAACATGTAGGCCTTAACATAAAAGTGAAACCTTAAAAAATATATATAGCTGTTTCTCAAATGTTACATTGCAGTTTGACTTGTTATAATGCGATGGACTACAACACCATGCTTATTTTACACCCCATACTCACAGGCCTGTTTAAGCTCCTCACACATAAGCCTTTCGCTGTCAATATTGTGCACTTTACATGTTGTGTTTGCGTGGTTGTGTATGCGGGTGCGGAGTAGACATTTCCTTTGGCAGTCCCATGAAGAATGAAGTCACCTGGCTCTCCCCCTGTCTTTGAAGGTCAAGGAGAGCCACTTGCATATTCATGGCCCCCTGCGTGTGTGTGCTTGTTACGTGCTCTCTTATGTGTATGTGTACTCTGGGATCGATGGCTTTTAATTGTTTTTTCCTGAGCTGTGGAAGGAAGTGCCAGTGCTTATTGATCGAATGGAAGGATGGGAGGAGATGGAGAGCGAGTGGATAGGTATAGAAAGAGTACAAAAGAAAGAGGACAAGAAGAAAGAGAGACAGTGTGGCAGACAAGAAGGAAATGTGACAAGACAGGGTGGCGACACGGAACATAGAATCACTGTCTGGCGGAGAGAGAGGGAGAGCTGGGGAGAGAGGGAGGATATGGGGCCCCTCTGTGTGCTTATGGAGGTGTTTGCATGCTTGTATGAGAGTGTCGGGGGCTGGGTAGATGTCAGCGGAGTTTGATCTAGATGCACAATGCAGACAGTATTCACCTGCTGCATTATTGAGCCACTGTTGGAGCATGATTCTGTAACTACTTTGCATCGGTCACTGTTGCATCGGTTTCAGCATCACAAACAAAGCAGAAGAATACTCAACAGATGTGTTTATTCATTATTATTTCCCTTCCAAGTATTTGAAGGGAAATAATGTGTGCGCGTTCATACATTAAACAGCATTTTATTTGCATTCAGGCTGGAAGTGACTGAAGTGGTGCTGGAACAATCAAACAACTAATTAGACGACTTTAAAAAATAATTGTCGTGGTATTTTGTTGATTTTAATTGTTAATTGGACAATACTCTCACTCTAAAACGCACACAAAAATAACTTTTATGACAATGGCATTACTTAACCAAGCTGTCAAAATAAGAAACTATTTCTAATTGTCCTCAATAATACAGAATATTTACTTTTGTAAATATTATCTATCTAGGAGCCTTCAGTCACCATATTTGAACCTATTTGGTTAAAAATATATTTCAAATGTGTCAATGTACAATTCAAATAATTGTTTGACTAGTCGAGTAATCAAGAAAATACTTGCCGACTAGTCAACTACTTAAATAATCGTTAGTTACAGCCCTATAGACCGAAGTCTTTAGGGCTGCGTTACAGGGCCTTTGGTGCCAGGGTTATCCTGTAATGCTCTTAGTGATCTGTAATACTACATTTATATATATATTTTTCTGATTGAAATAATACTACAATTTATAAATATATGTATAATTCTTGGAGGTATCTAAACATACCTACAGTTCAAAATATACATTTCATGTTGCTATTTATTACTAAAATAATATATGTCAATAAAACATAAAGGCTTGGATGTTTGTTTTACCCAGGACTATAAAATCTCCATATAATCTGGTTGTAAAATATTACCTGTGTTTCATTTCAGCAGACAGCCATTATTCTCCTGTATCAAAGTAGCACAGTCCAATTAAGCGCCCAGCCATTATGTAGTTAATCTGCAGTTTAATACACTTTTAATTGTTACCATATGATTGAAGTCGCTTGGTCCTTTTTAATAAATTACTTTGATGAAAAAAAAAAAATCTCCTATAAAGTACAACTACACAAAGGCTTGTGTGTTTCTCATTAGCTTTCAAGTCATGTTCTTCAACTTGGCACACAGAAGTTGCTGCTATTAGTTTCTAGTGTTACCAAAGGGAGAAAAAACAAGCGCACCCATGTTTGAGCTACAGGGCCAGATGAAATTGGAGTCAATGGTGTTGGCCAACCCCGACCCAGCGTTAGCTCAGCCTTGTTTGGATGATGTGCGTGAGACTATGGTGTGTATGTGAGCATTTCGGTGTGTTTTGGTGTGTGTCTGGACATAAAGTAACAAGCTTTATTCCCTAACAATGTTGCAGCATGCCCTCATTACACACAGGTTAAAGTGGCACTCGGCCCCTGTCTAGACGGCTAAGGCACACACACCTTTACCTCGGACTGTGGCGACCGTGGTCCAGTTTCAATGACCACAATATAAGGAAAACCTGAGATGACTGGTCAACAATACTTGCAATGCTTATCTGCTTTACTGATAAAAGACAATATTTTTTAATTCTGTTTCCACGCCTAAGTCTCTGTAATTTCTCATTTGTCCAGGAGTGTTCCATTTTTGAAAATAGGGCTGGGCGAATCGAAAGATCGATTGGGGTTTTTGAACGTGTCCACAGCCAAGACTATTTCAGAAAAAATGTGGCAGACTTTGGAGGAAGAAATTTGATTAGTTTATGTGTTCACGCGCCCTAATTAATAGTTAGAGTTAATTAAATAATTTCTAATAGCCATTTTTATTTTGTTTTTGAAAATACCAAATAAAATAAAATCAAACTCAAGATCAGAATCAGAAAAGGTTTATTGCCATTGTAAATGAACAGAATTCACAAACATAGGAACTTGCTTTGGTGATTCAGTGCAACATAAAACAATGAACAATGATAAAAACAACCTATTTAAGTCAAAAAGAAAAACAATTCTAATCTGCTATAGGATAAAAATAGGCTTACTATGTGCACAAAATTGCAGTTGGATTTACATATGTAGTGATCAATATGAAGAAAAAAATATAAAACAAATGTCCCATATCACCCAGCTCTATTTAAAAACGATTCAAGTCTAGTCATCAGGACACTGTTTGGAAAATCAAGACGTATCGACTTTTGTTGTACTTTCTTCCACTATCCAACCTTTCTTCTTCCTATTAACAACCACACAATGAATCCAAATATCTTGATATTTCAGTAAAAACCCCAACAACATCAAAGCAGCTCCTACCTCCCGTTCACTGTACGATCGCATGCACAAACAACAGTTTATTTCTCACCTCCACAACAACCTTCCACTTTTTTTGTTGCACACATTTGTAGCCAGTCACCAAAAACAACAAGAACCCTCCATCGCCAAAAAGACACAGTAATCAGAGCCTAGTGAAGCTTGGCAGAAAAACATTTAGGTGAAGACCGGGGGAGACGAGGAGGGGCCGAGGAGGGGGGAGAGGCAGGGGACAAGGATCGGTTGCTAATATCGCGGTGTGTGTTTGGCGCTGGTGGCTGCGAGGAGATTGCGATGACAACAAGCGCACTGTCAAAATGTGCCTCTCATTCACGCACACAAACACACACACAGATTCTCCGTAATAGATTCCCGACTTGACACTCAATTCCGAGACGAGACGATCCCGCTTTATCCCTCCCTGCATCAAATATTTAAACACTTGTATTAGCGCCCGTGTCATCCCTGCTGCAGCTTATAGGACACCAATCTCTTCTCAGACGGCCTGCCCTCGCCCGCTTCTCCCATCTTCAACGATTCCACTTCTAATGTCCACAATGTTATCGCCAGGCAACTCTTTCCACCAGAACCCTATCATTGCCTTGCTTTTACCAATTCAAAAAAAGATTCATTTGTGTATAGAATGATGTGGTCTGCTAAGTTCATAAAAACACAAAACCTTTTACCTTCTACCGATTCCAAGTGAGTAAAGTCAGAGCTTGTTGGTAATGAATGGTTGCTTATGATCAAGGATGGAAAGATTACCAGTCCTTGCACTGATGTTTTTGTACTAGAAGAGATATAAATGGATACAATTCAACTTTTTGATTTGTCTGTTTATCCATTTATTAGTTGTCCAGCCTCCATCAATTTAAAATGAGCTTTGGTTTATTTTATGTAACAACTATATTGTGCACTGTTTTCCAATCCAACCATATATTCTTTAGTTATAGTAGCTAACTTTGTGTCTCAACTTTATTTGAATTGTTTTTTTCACCTAGAATCTCTTGTGCCAGGAGGTATGCTTTTCTTTTTGCACTCCTGCATCTTTTGGGGCTTTTTGTCCCAGGCCAAGAGCCCTTTTCAGTCTCTAAGAGCCGAAGCTCTACAGATTGCAACAATCCAGAGAGAAGAGAGAAGATGCGATGGAGAAGGCAGGATAAAAGACGTGGGAGAGGAGAAAGGTGGAGAGCGGATCGCTGGGGCTGTGCGCATGAATGATGTCTTTCAAGAGGAGCAGTCTTGCTTGTCAAATCGCCGGCTGCGAAATGAATTGGCATATCTGTTGGGCTCGGAGAGGAGATGTCGCGCACCGCCGTTTCATATTCTTCGATAAGGCCAAATAACGCAATTGTCACGGAGACGGAGGGGAGTGTGACAGAGGAGGAAAGCCAGCCAGGAGAGAGTGGTGCTGATGGAGGAGGGAGCATCAACAATAGAGTGTGTATGATAGACAGAAAGAGCTTTAACACCTGATATTCTGCCTGTCCGTCTGTCGAGAGCCGTGTTATGGCAAGCTAAAGCAGCTCTTTTTAAAATCACTCAGCACATGAGGCAAGGGGGCTTAAATCTGATTGCTTTCCATTGAATCTTTTGCACCTCAAAGGCAGGAGGTAGAACACCATGACCTGAACATTTATCAAAGATAATACTTAAAGAATTTGTGCTGTGGATCAAATACAATAAAATACTTAAAGTGCCAACAGGGTGTGATGTGGTTACACTCAAAGTCATGAGCCACATACAGGGTCCATTTTTCAGTTTCCTGGTCTAAGCGTGCTGCATAATGGCTATCACTACATCTTACAGTAGGTTAGACAAAATATCACTGTAATATTCTACAAATACTGTAGTTTAAGGCCATTGAAAATATAGTTCAGTGGCATAACAATATATTGTATCATGATTGACTGTATTTTTCACTTCTCAAGTCTCAAGAATGATACAAACAAGCTTGTATGCTCGTTATTCTGAAGACATTCTCCATCCCCATAGTTTTTGAGGCAACACTCCAGCTGCATTTGGACAGTAGTGTCACTGACTGGTTCAGTGTTGTCCATAAGTAGACTCCAGTTTTGTCTTGGGTCTGACAAACTGAGACTTGTTTGTTCAGGTAGCTCGGGTAAGTCCAGGAGGAGAGCTGGAGGGGAGTATATTGTTAGGCAGACCATCGTCTCTTCGTGATAAGACATACTGTAAGAAAGTAACATACACAAGCACACACACACACACATCCAGAGTGCTCAAGTGTGGTGGCTACAGCCTGGTGCTAGCGATGCAGTAGGTGACAAACTGAGGAGCTCGTTTGATGCTGGAGTCCAGTGGAAAAGGGGGGAGAGAATGGACAGACTTGTCTTGTTGAGAATTACAGCGGGTGAGTGTGTGTTTGCGAGCACCATAGACCCCAAAGGTGACGGCAGATACCAGACTTATGGCTTACTAAGAAGTATGCAAAAGAAACACGGAGGACTGTCACGCCATGGCAGGGTTGTCTACGTGAAAGGCCTTGGTATACAGTGCTAGATGCTCACGAAGACAAGTACACAACTCAACCTTCGCTGTTCTTATGTTTGGGCTGTATTCCTGGACTTTTCCATTGTTAAAAAAACTGTATTTTTCTTAATGTTTTTAAGTATTTTTTGCATTTGTTACTATATTCTGCTGATATCATCAATTGAAATAAAATCTTGAGTGACATTTATCAAAGGGGATCTAATCATATTTTGATTGTAGTAAAGTGCATTTGGCTTATTACAATCAATTACTTATGTTTTGTTCACACCAATGGTATTTTGATTTTGATCTGTTTTTCTTCAGCTTTTTCAATAACAAGAACATTATAATGTATGTTGTATTTATTCAATTGTTTATCAAAATCAAAAGTTTACAAAAACATGACCAGACTTATTTCAATTATACATAAATCATACATGAATAAGCGGAAAATTGTGTCAATGTGGCACTTTCTCCGCCGCCTCGTTCCACACCCCTGTCGTGTTGTGTTGTTCCTTCCAGCTGGCTCCTCGGCCCATTAGCCGTGTGGCCAGCGGACTATGACAGGGCGGTCCGGTCATGGCAGCGCGCGGCTGTAACATGGATGGTGCCTTTCACATTAGTGCGGTGAACAAGGGGAACAGGAGCAGGAGCTTTTCCATTAGCACCTCCCACGATCTGCCAGAGGTTTGACAGAGAGAAAAGAGCCGAGCAGGACATGCAGACGGGAAAGTACCGGAGACAGTGTGTTCAAATAGCTGCTGCTTCATAATGTGACAGTGACCTGAGATACACTGGGCCATCATCTCAACGGGGACATATGTGGCACATTTAGATGACTTTATACTGTATATATTAGTCTGGGTGCAAATAATTCAGTCCCTTCTAATCATCAATGATGCCTGGGACTTTTTAATTCTGAGGTCCACAGCCAATTTTCAGTAAAAGCGAGTGGTTTTGAGCAGAATTCAAGTAATTTGACGATTTTTATGTCTTAAATGGCAATGGCAAGTCTGTTATTTTATAAGATAAGATATGCCTTTATTTGTCCACACATGGGGAAATTTTGGTGCTGCAACGCAAGTAGATACAGAAGAAAGGAACAGATAACACTCTTAATAGAAAAAAAACTCTTATAAACAAAACTCCTATGTACAGAACCTCTCATATTCTTAATAGGGAATAGAGAAAAAAATAAATAAATAAAATAGAAATAAAAATAAAAAGATAAAAATAAGCTAACAGAGAAGTAAATAATACTAATCACAATGGTAAAGTAAACACTCTTATTTACAGCAGTTCTATGCACATGAACATGACATTATTGCGTCTGAGTATTGCACATGAGTGTGACATTATTGCGTAAAGTATGACAGTAATTGCACATGGATGTCACAGTATTGCACATGGTTGAAGTCAGTATTGCACATGGGTATGACAGTTACATGTGTTCAGGGCTAACAGTGTTTGTTGTAGAGTCTGACAGCAGCAGGAAGGAAAGACCTTTTATGTTCAGAAATTAATTTTGAAAGCCATTTAATGTGTGCTAATACAATTTTAGCAAAATATGAACATCACTGCATGTATTAATTAAACTGATTAGAAATGTTAAAGGGGAAAAGCCTGCAAAATATCAAGTGAAATTACTTAGTTAATACAAAACTTGTTTGTGACATGTCTATACATTTCCCCAACTTTTTATATCTATACATCTAATAAATAACTTTAGCTTTATGTATTCTGTGTGACTCTTTCTTCTTCACCTTGAGCATATTTCTGACACTGTAATGTCCTATTTGTCTTTCAGTTGACTTTTGCTCATTTTTGTGACATAATTCCAGCAGACGTATTGAAACCGCTTGCCAAACATTTCATCAATGCTTTTACATCTTTTCTTTTTGTGCCATCTTCACCAGCAGAGACATCACTGTCAATTACTTTGAACGTGATCAAATGATAAGGGTCTTATTAGTGGTGATCACAGGGCCACATGTCCCAAACCTAACCCAGCTTCATCTCATTCCTTTGTGATGCATTTCATTGTCTTTCTGTCTGTTCCTGTGTAATTTGACATGGAGATGTTCATTATAGCTGATCAAAGAGACCCATCTGTGGAGTGTCACTGTCTCTTAGTCAAAGACGAGAAGTGAAGGTACAATATGCAACAAATGCAGATAGAATGATACTGGGAGGTTGAGAGTACAAAATGTTATATTTACAAGGGTAAGAGTATTGCTGATGTGGCTATATGTGACATGATAGCAAATTCATTCTATATAGAAGTATACGTTTGCATATTTTTACACTTACTTTAGACAACTCTTGAGTGCTGTTGCTTAAGCCAGACTGCTCATTTTAAAGAGAAATAACCCACCCTGATGGCAACATTCAGGACAAACTACTATGCCACTACCAGCTTCACACAATTCCACAAAACAATTCCTTTGTTAATCATTACTAGATTCATTCATTATTGTTTATGGTTGTGCTTTTTCCTGCATCAATGACATACATTTCCTGAAACCTTCAGAATAGTTGGTCTAAGTTTGTGCTGTTAGCGGGAATTGTTTTTATAGAGACCCAAATTGTCAAGTGAATTCAACCTTCCTTCAACCTCCCCTTCTTTGCTACTTTTTCCAAAGACATCAACAACAGAATTATTCATTCACTACACACCTTAACAAACAACAAAAACTATCAAATAGTTATTTATATTTTACGGTAAGTCATTATAATTTACATTAAATGTAAGCGTTCTAAACTCTGACTTTCTACATTCACTTTTGCATTGACGCACAAGGACTTCTACAAGACATCCGCTGCTGTAACGACAAAGGGCACCCATGGAACAAGCAGGACGCCATAAGCCGCTAACAGAACAAGCTCTTCATTACTTGGAAGTCAGGACAAGATGTTGCAAAGGACAGGACAAAGAGTGATCGAACCGCTCAAGAGAGATAAAGATGATAAGAATGGACGATCCAGGGACGGCAGATAAGAGGAGGATGAGTCGGATGAAATAGTAGGACAACTCCTCTCAGAGAGACATATCCTTCAAAGTAATGAGGATGTCGTAGTTGGTTAAAAAGCAGTGTTAAGTATTGGCAGTGTTGAATATTACGGAGATCTGGCTGTGAGATGGATGGCTTCTTAAGTAACAGTGGTCTGATAGATCCTCTGGCACTAGAGCCACGGCAAGAGAGGAAATATGACAGGGAGAGACTGCACTTATTCTGCTTTACAGGTTTCACTGTGAAATCTTTCTAATAGTCTGTACTTTTATACACTTTAGTGTGTTCAACTTTAGTGGTAATTTGGGGAATTGATTAAATTATGTTGTTTGTCCTTGTACACTTTAGTTGGATGTACAAACCAAACTTGATCAAGTTTGCAAAATGGCACTCCACAGCTATCATTGCGGGATAGGGCCATCACTTGGATCACTTGGACCAGAGTGTAGAGTGCCTTCCAAGCACTACTTGTTTATTGTTTTAAAGTTAGCATGGATTAAGTTAGATGTATCTACAGTATCTCAACTTTTTTGTATAAAATGACCTTAAAGTCAGTGATATGAAGTTTTGAACAAAACCTCATCCACAGTTTAGTCATTTATTTTTACATTTGGTATATATTTGTTTTGAGTCTGGGATAATATATGGTCAGAATTGTACAAAAATGTATCTGTGAGGCCGGGAAGAGAATTTGTCATTAAAATTAGACATGTAAAACAGAGGCTTGCCTTTGAGAAATCAGTCCATTCATCACCTTTGGACTGCTCTTCCCTCCGAGGGTTCTTCTGTGACGGGCTGCATCGGCCCTCCTCCCTAACTCCTCAATAAGTGTTTTTCAATTACGGCTGTCACACAGTAATCATGCTGTGATGAATAGTGTGATATCCAGCCACAAATCTGATATTCATCTGCCTTTCTCTTTGTTAGATTGTCTCAGTGTGAGCTCAAGGAGAAGTATGAGCCTTTTATTTACACAACGCACAAGGTGAGATTAAATGGATAGCAATGTTAATGAATGTTGCCTGCTTTAATTTTTCACAACACAAACAAATACAAATGCTGTTTTTATCAGTTGTGTTTTTTGTGCAGCAAGATGATTGTATTTTGATCAAATATTCATGCTGATTTTAGGTAATTGTGGTAATGTAACTTTGCGGTTCTGATGGGGAAAGCGCAAAATGGCCTGATGTCATTACACACATTATGTAAATACAGTTATGGCTAAAAGCATGTAATTGCACCAAGCAAATGAGAAGAGTCAGACAATGCAAACGTAGATTCCATTACTTTTTGATTGCTCTTGCAAGGGCATGTCCTGTATATGTGCGTATTCATACAGGCAACAACAAAAACTTTATTTTTTAAATCAAGCCACAAAGAATCTGAAAGCAATCTGTTTGGCCTGTATGTGAGAAAAGGCACACACACAAAAAATCTAAATATGAATACTGTACCTGCACATAAGAAAGCAAATAAGATTTAACCAGAATTAATTTTTAAAAATGATGATTTTTTAAAATTAAATATTGTTTGAATATGGTAAATTAAGTATATTTAGATATTAAACAATTGTTCTTGTGTTTTTATTTCAAATGTTTCTTCTGCATATTCAAAACAGCAACAGAAGATTCCCCTTTGTCTTCATCTTCTTGATGTTGTTCTTGATTGATTTAGTCCAATTCTTCACTGTGTCTTGTACATGTGGCGCGATGCAATATTCTCCCTTAAAAACAATAACACAAAAAACGCTGTAGTGGCTTAGAAACCCCCTCCCTCCCTTCCTCCCCCTCTCCATCTCCCCTCTCCATCTATCACTTCCAGCAGGTACCACAGGCCACTGACCAAGCCTGTCCTGCCGTCATTAGCCCCGCGTTCTCCCCTCGCGATCCATGTGGCTACCCCTGTCTCCTCTCTCCAGCCCGACACCCCATAATAATATCTCTTTCAACCTTCACACTGTGATAAATAGGGCTGCGCTGAACAAAAGGGATGGTGTGGCAGACGAAAGGGGGAAGAGAGTTAGGAGCAGAGAAATAAAAGTTTCTTCTGTGTCTGGATGTGAAAAACGCATTGGAACTGCATAATTTACTGTATTAAAAGTCATGAAATATCGCCCGCAGAAGGTGACTTATGCACGGCCTGTTACCATAATCCACTGGGTGTTTTTATTCTACAAGATCGATGTGAAGTTTTGCTCTTCCCTTTGTGGCTTTTACTTCTGGTGCTGTTTTTAAAGTTGATTTATAAGTTATCTCACTTTTTGGATCATGCAGTCTTCAAGGTGCACTATATATTGTCTCCATGGAGCTGTGATTGCTTTGTTCCACAGTATGGCTTAACTTGCATTTATTGTATTCCATTTTTTGCTTCAAAATCTCTTGTAAAACAGTCTTAGTGTGAGTGGGGTCGCCTCTCCACAGATCTGGTCTGTGTGCTATTTACTTCTATCAGTGCAACAATCTTCCTTTTTAAGTCTGTTTTTTGGGTTTTCCACTAGAATTAATCTGCATCTTCCTGCTTTTCATTTGACACATGCCTGGAAGCCCCATGAATAACCTTTTCCAAGCCTCGGGCAAAGTACAATTGTGGCTGGATTAAGACCATAGGGTTTTTTACACTGTAGGAACCATTTTAGTTCCAATTCCTGTGATGATTGGTGGGATCACTGGGACAACACTTTTGGAACATTTTAAGCTCCTGCTCAGGGGCAATTCCAGTCAGACCAGGAACCTTTTGGTAACAAAAGAACATGTTCAACATTAACTTTATCGGGGAATAATATGTTCATTTTCTGGCTTAGACAAACTGTTTTGATCTACAAGAGAAATAACTTGTACAAAGTCAAATTATTTATTTGCAACTAACATTCGGAACAACTTTGAGTAATTGTGCTTTATTGATGATTGTATTGTCACAGTTTTATGTTCATAGTTTACAGTGTTCAAAAGGAATAGGATGAAGTTAGGCCCTCTTTCAACCATTGTCACTGTGTGAAGGTGAGCAAGAGGGACTGGGTGGTTCCTCTGATATAAATAGTAACTGAGGGATTACTGTATAGGGACTTAGTTCTTGGTACAGTTATGTGCAAAAATACCTCATAACAAATGCAGCAATCCCCACTCTTCCAGGCTTTTGCTGGAGTCTGTGTAATATTTTCTATTATGATAATTAATTTAATTCCTGGATGCTGTTCAGTTCCTGACCTGACAGTTGTCCTGTGTTTATATTTGGGACTGGCTCAAAAAGAGCAGGGTCAACCCATTTCCAATAAATAATGGTAAAAATTGTAAGCTCTTGTGAAGCAAAATGAAGATGCAGTGATCATTACACGTATCCCCCAGAGACATGACTGAGTTTGATGTTGAAGTCATAATTAAAAAGTCTCTCTGCTCCCCTTTGTCTCCTTCTCATGATATTAGTTTGATTTATTAGCGCAACCACAAATTACCAGCACTGCCGTCCTCAGTGTGAGGGATGTGATATTACATTTTAACAATTGAGTAAATTGTTTGTGTGTTCAAACGTGTGGCTGGCGCTGTGGTTGCATTTCTCCATAAAGCTGTGTCTGGCAGTGGGGAGTGGAATCACCGTGGATAAGTGTTATTGTCTGTTTATGGCACTGCCTCTTTGCTTTTTGCTTTTGTTTGCAGGTGACAAAGACTGTATCTGATAAATCTATTGAACATTGGGTTGTATTTATGTTTAATATGATGTAAAAAGGGATCAATGTCTTGTTTGAAGATATTGTGATTTGATTCTCATATTACACAAGACCGAGTCCAACGCTAGCATACTGTTTTGCTTATTATTTAGATTTTCTGATTAAACTGACAATTTATATGATCTTATTTAGAAACAAATATATTTATCTTGTCGACCCACCCCCTTTTATTCCCACTTTTTCCACAAACTTGAAAAGTTGTCCCTTTGACACATTGGTGTTTCTATCCAAACAGATTAGAAGTGTGAGTGTGTGTGTGAACTATGTAATAGCTTTGTATAGCCACCTCTCCTCTGCCTCCTTACTGCTCACTGGCAAAGATTAATAAACGCGCATGCCTGTGTGTCTGCGTGTGTGTGTGTGTGTGTGTGTTGCTGTATTCCAGACAGTAATATCTCCTATGCATACATTATCCATCTTCTCTATTATCCAGAAATCACAGGCTAAAGAATTAGACTGACGTGGGGCTGCTCCAGAGCAGACCGGGCCGCCGTCTCCTCCCCCTTCTATCTTCAAAGTCAGAGGTTAAGATAGCAATCAGGACCGGACGGGAGATAGAGGCGGACATTTTAATATTATTTTAATATTCACGGTGGCTGGTAATTGTGAAAGGACATCGGAGTCGTCACCACTCACCCTCAAAGTCTAATTGAGCTAAAGGCTAAAAAGCAGGCGCTGCATGGACTGCCAGCAAGAGAGAGAGAGAGCAGTGGCAAACATGGACTTTATGTGCATTTATACCTTGTTTAGCATTAGCTATGCATAATTATACTTATAAATTTGACTCTATTTAACCTTTCTAAACCCTGGATAAATGAAAAGAGTGATAAAATATTGGACAAACAAAAAGGTTGTTTTAGAATACATTTCAGTTATACAGTTATTTCCTTTATAATTTCTTAATATAAAACATGCATTTCTAAATATAAAACACGACCTCTTTTGAATATGATTGCCCTGTAATGGACCAGGCTTCACAACACTCAGCTAATGTACTCATAAATTGCACAGGATGTTGACTTTATACAACCCCAAACAGATTATAATAAGAAAGAAAGAACAGTGGCAAAAGCTTGCATTTGTTTGATGTTTAGCAAACATGAAACATGAAAATGTGCTTCCCAGGAGCGCTGGAACAACAAGGCCCCGGTGTGATTAAAGTCATTGAGGTTCCCAGTCCTGTGTCGGAACAGTCCTATCCGAGGTGGCTGATGGGAGCTGGGGCCCGCAGCAGAGGTAAAAGGAGGTGACACTGGAATAGCCCAGCTGCTCTGCATGCTTCTCTGTGTTATGCATCAATCTATCAGGCCGCCTTATTACTATTCAGATTCCTCCAGCACACTGGCACTATTCAGATTAGAGGCGGAGGTGTGAGGCGTTCAGGGGTGCTCCGGAGACATAGGTGACCTTTTCAATCGTTACCGGACACTTCACTCAGCAGTGAATCCATCTCGGCTAACTGGTGTGATAGGTGCTCTGCTGAAGCCTGTCTGCTGTTCTTCACATCTACCTGCTGCTATTATAATGTATGCACATTACATTTGTTCTCCTGTAGTCTGGACCACAGCACTTTTCATTCACCTTTCCCTTCGCCATTGTGCACTGATGTTGTCAAGGAAAAAGTACTTTACACAATTGAAAACTTATAACTGCTTTAATGGCCCTTTAGAATAAGTTTAGATGACCATATCAAGATGTCTAGCAGTCTAGCCAGTCACACACTTCCATCCTGATGCTCTGATTGCTCCTGTCCTCTCTCTTGCCCATTCGCTCTTGTAGCAGATCAAACATGGCCGAACAAAATGTGCCGCGACAGTTCCAAATGATCACCTCCACTCTTCGTCGCTGCTACAAAGAGAATCCGCAGACACTAACACAAAGACACAAGCAGAAGAGCTTTGGTAGAAGATGACTCAATACAGAAATCGGACAAGGGCTGATGAAAGTATCGGTGCAAGTGAAATCATTAGGATGCAAATGAGCCGGGCCGATTAGCATGTGTGAGGGAGATTGAAAGAGATACAGTTTGAAAAGCAGAGCAGAGATTGACTGGTCTGGGCTTTCACTGGGGGAACACTGTCAAAGATGGACAAGATGACTGCAATTAGTTTTGGCACTAATGGCTGTTTTAGCAGCTGCAACAGTTTGTTTTACAATCCCCTGTCGACTCCACTGTCTAAATAGTTTGATGTTGTACAGGCGAGACTTGACACACAAAAAGTTCAATTAAAATCAATCTTCGCAGAGATTGCTGGTGTTTCACTGTCCACTGGTAATTATAATTTTGTATACCTTATTAATAATTCATTTCAGAGGAATTTCATTAAAATGTCAACTCTTATAAAACAAATTATGTCATTTACTTTTCTAACTTGAAAAAAGTGTCGCATTTGTGTGTGGAAAAGACTTAATAACTGGCAGTGGGTGTTGGTTGGTTAATGTGCAAGATTTTTGTAGGAATTCTACCTATTTATTTACTTTCTAAATAATCAATAGGACAGCCGTGGCATGAAAGGGGGAGAGAGGGGGTAGAGACATCCAGCAAACGGTTGAGACTGCGAGGCAAACCCTCAATTACCAAATTATGTACAACGCCGTAAACCACTACACCACCAACGAACAGCCTTTGTTACCTCGACTACCCCTTAAATGTTTTTGCTAGTACAGTAACAATTACTTTACCATGTTTTCTCGTTTTAATGATTTGTATGCCTAAATCATTGTATATTTTTTACAGCGATATCATTCCAATTTTTATTTCTGAAAGTACTCCAAGTATTCCCTGGTAAGTGCTCTTCTATCCCAAGTGGGTCCCTGCACACCTCCTCATAAAAGAGAGGATTATATTGTACCCAAAATGTTATATTGTGAAGCATTTGCACAGTAGATTATCACAACTCAGTCTGCTCTGACTTCTCCCTCTTGTTCCTATCTCATCAGGTGAGAGGGTTCACCATTGTGTCTTAGCCATTGTCTTAGGTGTTGAGTCTCTTCATAAAACAGAAATATGTAGTGTCTCAGGCCAAAGCCAGGACCAAATAAAAGCCCAGCCAAGTGTCTTCCAGGGAACCCATCCATCCACACCATAAACCTGACTCTTTATTTGTGTTTTCAGCACGTCACTCTGCTGTTGGCCGTTCTGCTCGTTCTAAGGCACTGGGATATCCTGCTCCTCGTAAATCCAAAGCGCTCTCATCTTCTGCTCCTGCGTTTCATAGAGCATCATGTCAGATTTATCTCCAAATATACTGTTGTGAAGTGCACTGTCTTCTTGTTTTGAGGAGGGATTTACTCCCCGTTAAGAAGAGTTATGTACACTGAGGCGTTTTACACCTTGACTCTTGATAACAGGGCGTTCCACAACATATTTCACCTGGGTTCGCAGCTAATCCACATATCAATCCAGCGCCACTAGAGAAACACTTTTATACACATTTACAGAGAGAAGAGAGCTCAAGGGATCAGCCATTTGACAACAGTGTCTCCAAACTAGACTAGACAGTGGCTTTATTGAGTAAAGTGATAGTTTGTCTTTTAAAGCACTATTAGGTGAAAGTGCAGTTTTGGAGGAACCTGGGTGGTTGCAGGAAGTAGTGTGTATAAAGTGTGCTTAGTTTAGGTTTAGGTTTGTATGGGATATGTCTACAGTTAAAAGGGTTCACCACATTAATAGACACAATTAAAACAAGGTTAAAAGAGAAGTGGTTATTGTTTAATGTACTTAATTGTCACATTGGTCCCATCCCCCAACCATTACCTCAAGGCATCTTGTCAGGAGCAGTGGGTAACAGTCACTAGGTTTATATAACTAAGCTAAACAACAGACAGACCACTCTTGTCCCAGTCTACATGCAGATCAAAGAACCAAATAGGTGCGACTAAGATGTTTAGGGGCCTCCAGTAATTTGGCATTAGCTCTAAATCCTTGCCGCTATAATACTTACTTACGTACTAGAGCCACACTTTTAGCTAGCGAACTCTAATTTCTTGATTCATTCATACATTTTTAGACATGCTGGGAACTACACATTGAAGCTCTGGTATTTGCTGCTTTCATTTCAACACGACTCAAAACAACACGTGGTAGACTGTGGTGAATGGGGTCGTGGATTGTCATCGAGGCTGATATAAAATGAGTGAGTACACTTCCAAACACAAGTCTCCATATTCTCATGCCATTTTCTCTCCATGTGCTGATGAGTGCCTGTCCTTGTCTGCTCCGAGTCTTTATTGGATTGCACTGTTACATGCAGCAGGAATGTGACTATATTCAGACTTCTCCAGATGGGAACTTGGGATGTTTGAGATTTGAGAAAAAAAACAAAAAAAAAAGCAATTGGACCAGCCAGGCCACTTATCCAGTCTTCTTGGCGTGCATGTAAACATAGTGCGTGCTCAGTGACCCATCTCCAGGGGTCTCATTCAAAAACTGTGTCGAATTCTTATTTACAGTGTACATAAGGATAAAACTCAAACTTCCTCAAACGTGCCCGGGTCTCTCTTTTTGGACTGGTCTGCTCATCTGTGTTATACAGTTTTCTTTTTACAGATCTCTAACTTAAAGTAGAACGTTCTGTATTTAACATTTCTGTACATACGCACACTTTATGAATTGCACTTTAGATCGGTGCACAGAGACACAGAGATAACATGCCAGATCCACACACACAGACTCCACTTGGGTTCAGAACATTTGGATTCCTTGCGACTTTAACCAGTTTTTGATTTTAGAATTGGTGAATCTAAAATTGTGTCTAGTACCGTAAAAAATAAGATGTTATTTTATAATCAATACCACTCTTTTGTAGTGTTCTTCATTGAGCATTGAGCATGAAGACCATATTTGGGAACACCACACACACAGATAAGCTAAAATGTCTTTTTGTTGTTGTTTTTTCGGGTGTTTTAAAGTTCATCTGCCCTGTGAGAGGCATCATGGCTTCACATATCCGTCCAGGCTGAGTTGTATTGTTCTGATACCTTGTAATGTTCGGCAGTGATCGAGAGACTTTCATATATGCCCACAGCTTGCCTGACTATGATTTGGGTTATTTTGGGCACATTGTCCCGTGTAGTCATGCAGATTCTTATCCCGTCTCGTCCTCACCCCTCTTTCTCTCCTTCGGTGTCCTGCGGCGGTATATCAGGCCTCTATGTTAATGACAGTTGACAGATAGTTGAAGGGCACGGGCTGCTCCCTGTCAGCCCTGTTTTGGACTCATAATTATTTCACTAGTGTCACATCACTGTCACCGCCGCCTGCTTAACACTGTCACCACCACCACCACCACCACGGCCCCCCTCTCCTCGCACAGCTTCAGCCCAGAGGAGGTGTATGTGGTGGGGGGCTGTCAGTCGACCTCAGCGCTGGCCCTTTCCCTGCCAAGACGAGGCTTGTTTCCACACTGATACATCGGCTGTGCATGCTCGTCGTCTCCGTAACAAACCAGAAGCACAGCCCTGTGGCAGCGTGTTGGTGGGTGCACGCTCTCGGGTTATAAAATAATGTTTGTGGGAATGTTTTTCAACCCGATTCAGATGTGAGGAGTGGTACGTAATTGGTGGTTTTCGGGTTCTAAAATGTGATGTAGTCATGGCGCAGGTTGCTCGTTTGAACTATCTAAAAGATAAATTCACAAAATGTTAAACTTGACCATCTCTTTTCGTGATGAGACCCAAGAACTAGCTCTATTGCAACAACATTTTAACTATAATTTCATCTGCCCTGTCATAAATAGTATTTACCTTTAGAACGCTGTGTCGTCTGAAACCAAACAATTAAAGGTTTTCAAAGAGTTTAAGTCATTTGCAAAACTATTCTTTGCTGGTCATCTAAACAAGTAGCAATTCTAAAAACTGGACACGTATTGAACAATTGTAGACTTTTGTTGATCAGATGATAATTTTAAATAATCTTTTCTATTACTAATCTGAAAAATTGTGGTATTGGAATCAAGCCTCTGTAGTCGATATTTTGTTTTTTGTACGCACCCTGGAACTGTACAGTCCTAAACAGTATTGTTTACGCGCCGGCCTGGCTTACTATTATTTTGAAATACTTATGTATTTCATAAAGTGAAGTCCAATGAAGGATTGAAACCAAGAACTATAAGAAGCTGACTGATAAGCTAGTCCTGAGCAACAGCTGATGTCAGTATGTTAGCGCTGGTATCGCTCTCGCTGGTCGGTGAAGAGACCAGATATCAGGAGAGGAGATGGACAGCTGGATTGTGGGAGATTGTGGGAGGAAACAATCAATGATTTAGAATGTAATAGAGCCCTCTGTATTCACTGTCACATTCACACATACTGTTGCCATCACAGGAGACACACTCGAGTACTGTCCACCTCACCATCGTGGGATTGTTTACAAGTGTCTCAATATCCTGTACCAGTGATTTTTGTTTGTCTTTGTCCACATTGTTAGCTTTCTTTTATTTTACCTTTTTTAAATTATATATTTTTAAATTAAACACTCAATTATGGTAACCAATTGAGCAACGTCCTCTATGTCCTAAGATTGTATGTGTGGGTGACTATAGCTCTCCCCCGTTTTCAGCCTCAGGTGTTCCCCTTCTGCTACTTGGTACTGTTTAAATTAAGGTGGGCTGACTAACAAATTAAATCTGTCACATCCTGTTTGCATGAACCAGACAGGAAGTCAATATTGTCAGCCATGTTGGTTAGC
Source organism: Eucyclogobius newberryi (assembly GCF_026437365.1). NCBI lineage: Eukaryota > Metazoa > Chordata > Actinopteri > Gobiiformes > Gobiidae > Eucyclogobius > Eucyclogobius newberryi. The sequence goes on from NW_027315746.1 coordinate 16,247,496, forward strand.
CTGAGTTCTAATCACACTTCAAGTGCCATGGCAACCGGGAGGGGGGGCTGATGGTGGTTACATGTCTGTTATTAGGTTAGCTGCAGAGGGACTTTCTGGTTTCCAAAAATGTACAGTAACCGAAAAGAGAATAATGTTATGCATACCCACTGCTTATTGCAAGCTTTATAATACACCTGTGCTACTCTCTGGCAGGGAAATCCAAGGATCAAAGGTCATGCTGCTTGCAGCAATGTGATGTAAGACAGGGTAGGAATATTTGTATTTAATATATTTAAAGTTGATCAACCAAAGGATTGATATGACTTTTTTTGTAACAGACCAACATTGATGACAATGTGCCACTTAATCCCCTCTCAAAATATTACATATAATATATTAATTTCATAAAAACATGATATTATTCACCAATCCTCCTAATGTATCTCTGTATGCAGCCTAGATTACCAAATTGGAGTGCAGACATCACCCCAGTCCCAGCCCCAGACAGTTTTGGGCATCTAAAAACGGCACATGGAACATATTGATATATTGAATATCTCCTATCCCTTCTACTTGCCATCAGGTTAAGTCCCGTTTAGTCATTTGACCTTTGCTGTTTAAAAATGCATGAACAATAAATAAGGATGCTTTCACTCCCACACATCACCATCTGCTTATGTTTGTGTGGGGCTCAGTACTAGCCCATTGAAGGAAATAGAGGTCCCCCTTCACTGACCTCTTGATCATGGAGGTTACTAACTGAGATCAACTTGGTCAACATTTCACTGCTCTAGCTGCTGCCTAGGAACTCCAAATCCCTTAAGGCTTTGAGGTGGATAATTATAAGGAATTTGTCTGACCTCTGGAACATCATTGTCATATCATGTCATCATTTCTTATAGCTGTGATTGTCAAGATGGTGAATGCATCCAGTTGCATATGCTTGTTTTTTTTTTGTTTTTTTTGCTCAGCTCTAAAATGTGTTTGTTGGACTTGCACTAATCTGGTCATCTTTTACTGGTGACTTAACCATTATTACAGCCAATTCACTTACACTACTATTACTTCTTGTATGTTACTTTTGATATGGTGAAGATGTAGTGAAAGTTTCAAAGTGAAATGCAAAGATTTATCGGCACCATTAAACATATGGTTAAATGTGTGTGGCTCTAACAATACAAGAACAAAATGTGACAAGGACAAATGTTTTAAAACGGATGGACCTGCATCAATCTTTTCCTCAGATCAATTTCCCAAAGGCCAGGGGAACGTAGATGAAGCTGGAATGGGGTTAATCTGTAGAAATTATCCTGTTATTAATAATAATTTATCAGATATTTGAATGCTGGGAAAGATGGACTATAGCACTAATGAAAAGTGAAGGGAAAGTCTGTCTCACTACACGCTAAAACCTTCACTCTGATTGTTTTAAGTGAGGTATAGATTCAGTCCATGGGTCCATTGATGAAATGTTCAGTACCATGCCAATGCACTGGATTCAAATATATTACATGACAGGGCCGTAGCCAAGGGGGGTTCGGGGGGTTCGAACGAACCGCCCATTTGGGCCGAAAAGGTCCGTCTTGAGGGACCACAGATATTAGCCCGCACCGGTGCGTTTTGAAACATGGTCGGCTTTAGGACCGCGCAGCATGAAAACTAAGTGACGTAAACGGCTGGCGTCGACGTCAAAGAGGAAGAACGAACGAGAGGAATTATGCTGTTTTGGAGTAGTTTTGGAGAGTTTTAGTATTTCAAGTATTTCATTGTCAGTAATAATAGCAAAATGAGGGGCACACTTCGTGTTGATCAAGTATAGTCCTGGTTTAGACCTGCTTTAGTCCTGGTTTAGTCCTGGGTTAGGCCTGGTTTAGTCCTGGTTTAGTCCTTGTTTAGACCTGGTTTAGTCCTGGTTTAGACCTGGGTTGGACCTGGTTTAGTCCTGGTTTAGACCTGGGTTGGACCTGGATTAGTCCTGGTTTAGACCTGGTTTAGTCCTGGTTTAGACCTGGGTTGGACCTGGTTTAGACCTGGTTTAGTCCTGGTTTAGACCTGGGTTGGACCTGGTTTAGACCTGGTTTAGTCCTGGTTTAGACCTGGGTTGGACCTGGTTTAGACCTGGTTTAGTCCTGGTTTAGACCTGGGTTGGACCTGGTTTAGACCTGGTTTAGTCCTGGTTTAGACCTGGGTTGGACCTGGTTTAGACCTGGTTTAGTCCTGGTTTAGACCTGGGTTGGACCTGGTTTAGACCTGGTTTAGTCCTGGTTTAGACCTGGGTTGGACCTGGTTTAGACCTGGGTTGGACCTGGTTTAGACCTGGTTTAGTCCTGGTTTAGACCTGGGTTGGACCTGGTTTAGACCTGGGTTGGACCTGGTTTAGAGTTCCTTCTGAACATCACTCACATGGAAGTGCAAGGCCTGTGATGTGGCTCTCTGTGTCATTTTGGACAGAAACTCTTTTGAGAAGTAGCACAAATAGAAAAACGCCTGAGGATTTACCTACTTTTTATTGTAAATAGTGGTTTATTGCTTACATATATCACAAGAATACTTGTATATGTTCATATTTGCACCTTGTGGTTCAGTTTGAACCTTTTTAAACGCTTGGTTGAGCATGTTTGAGGGTTTTACAATGAAAAAAACATATTTTTTCTAGACGGACTTTGTGTTTTCTGTGTGTGTTTAGGTCCAGTTATGTTGAAATAGTATGTCAAAGTGAAAAACTAACTAACTGATCATATAGGTGAGGTTGTGCTGAAAAAAAAGATGCCCAATATTGGTCTGGTAAACATTTCTTAATGTAGTAGACCTCTATCCCAACCTATACATCCTTCTGCAGCTGGCCTGCACACTGCCAGTCACATCTTGTGAGTGTGAGCGCAGCAACAGCACCATACGCAGGCTCAACATTTACTTGAGGGCCTCCATGGGCAAGGAGCGTCTCTCAGCGATGGCCTTGTTGCATATACACTACTCCTTCCAGTTTGACCTTGAGCATGTGGTGAACTTGTTCGCATGGAAACACCCCAGGAGACTGGAGCTGGAAGAGTCCTTGCTCAGACCAGAACAGAAGTAAAGTGTTGGATGATCCGTGATGATCTGGCTACGGCCCTGCATGACCACATAATCTCGATGAACAAAACAAATCTACAGAGGCACACGTTTTATTGGAATATCTTGCGTTATTTGGCCATTTATATATTTTTTACTACTTGTTCTTTTTCCTCATGTCTAACAAAAATAAAACTACAATTGTCTTTACATTTTTCCTACTGAAATGTAGTAATGTATACAATTAGTTCAATACATTTAGGTTCAATCAAAGGCCCTGTAAATCAAGCCCCTGTAATGTTATTGGTTGATATTCAATCCGTACTTTTCTTCATTAAGTAATTAAGCATGCTCACACAATTACACTATTAATATTGTATTGAATGTGTTTTGTTTGTATGAATATGTAATCTAGCTTTAAACACAACAGGTTTCATTAAGAGCCCAAAAAGCTGACTTCAATTCAAACACCTTTACAGGCAATGAAGGCTAATTAGTTCTTTTCAACAGATGTGGGGAAACCATTTGTCCAAGACACGCACACAACGGGAGAATATTCATGTCTGCACCCCCGCCCCTCTTCTACAAACACTTAGGAGCTAATTATTGTTATTAACATCATGCTTGAGATGCCGGCACAAGGACGTGTCAGCACTGTGCGGCGTCGCCACACAAGTTAACTAAAACGTCCTCAGATCACCTTGAGAAATCAAAATATTTGCACCACACTGACTGACGCAATTTCACTACGAGTAATTGCTTTTTACAAAACATATACACGAATATTGATTTAGCCATACACTGCGCCATTTCCATTATAGGGGATGCTGATGTTATTTTGCCATTATTAGTATTATGATGCTGTATTATGGATTATACAATGAGTTCATTCCTATTCAATATGAATGCCATAAATGTATGTAGAGATCAATATGCACTGAATGAACTTATTGCTTGTCAATAAGGAGCATCATAAAAAGTAGATTATTCCTCTATTGATAAATCTAAATAGCAATCTATTACCAAATGAATCAATGAATTCATGCATTCAAAGTAATTTGAATTTTCAGAGTATCTGCTGTGACCATTAAACTTAGAAAAATGGCATTCAAGTTTTAATGTTGTCTTGAAATGTTTGTCACTGTGTGTTGAATCAGAAATTGTGGAGTTTTAAGGCCTGTTTCATATTTACACACAAACAAATCTGCCAGTAGACAGTAAACAATGTGTATTTGGTTTTATCTGTTAGAAAATTCAGAGCTGCAGTTTCTGTGTTTTTACTGCAAATTTAACATAGACATGAAACCGTTTTACAAAATAAAACAACTGTCATGAATATGTGTTTTGGTCTTGATTCAATTTTTATAAAGTATGTAGTTTGGCCTACTGGACTTTTCCGTTGTAGGACAGCATTGTGCAGTCTACATACGGCATACAGTATATGATGACAGCTATTGTATGTAAGAACTGAAGACCTCGATTAGAAATATAATTTAGAAAATAAAAAAACCAAAACATTGGAAAAAAGGCTTTCTCTGGAGTTTCACTTGGCCAGTATCTTATCTGCACCTATTTACATTCAACAGTGAGAAGATTTGAAACGTAACATGGACAAATAGATATTTGCTCATTGTTCCAAACACAAGAGGCCCCAGAATCCATCCCTGTGGAGTTCAGTTTAGACCTAGAGCAAATTGAAAAAAACAGACCACCAGCACAAATAGGGACATCCAGCCATAAAACAGCACAGTCGTCATAATACAAAAAAACAGAGCAATAAATAAATTTGACACATTCTTCTATATTGCAGCTTTACATCTTTTATGTCTATTTTGCAAATCTCCAAAACAACAATTCCAACGATATCCATTTAAATTTTGATTTTTGATTCATCTCCCTCTAATTAAGTTGGAAAGCAGAGTCAAATCCAAACCTGGAGATTCAGGTAAAACAACACAATGTTGTGGTGATGTTAAACATGATTTAGTTGTATCTGAATAACTTTACACACTACATTGTCCTTTGTTTGCACCGGGCTGTAACTCTTGACCAGTGGGTATTCTTGTCTCTCTTGCACAGACAGACTAAATGAACTGTTGCACTTGTCTCTAATGCATCTGTCACATGGGGCGAGCCCTCCCAGTCCTCTCTCTCGCTCTGACAGCTGCTCTGCTGCTCACTGGGCCTAAATGAATTGAGATTTCTTCTGGCCACTTGAATTTGTCACTTGACTTCTTCGCTGTAATCTTCCCTCTTTAGAGTCTGCATCACCAACCTGCAAACGCTCATGCTGTTCTCAGACAAAGACACACTTACAAATCATATCATATTGTATCTCAACACGCTACACACCGCCATATAATCTCTGGTCGCTACTGTAAAGAAACTTTCTGTGCTGCACTAAATTTTGATTTTCCAGGATTAATGACCATCTCTGCCCTTTCCATCAATATATCAAAAGTATATAGTATATCAGTGTATTTATTAACAATTAACATATTTCCACTGTGAGACAAATAAAAATTACCTTAACTTTGTTTTATAAATAGAACTACATGTAATGCATTTATAGTCAACAAGGTGTTTGTACATTCTTACCAATACTCAGTCCCTGATTACACAAATGATACACATCTTCTACGTCTATGATATTCAGTATAATGTCATAAACACACAATTTTACTTGGCATTCTGGGAGATTGGACATCATTGATGAAAAACAGTTCAGTCTTCATCTTTACCGTGTGTCTGAGTCCAATCACTTCATATCTCTATCAAAGCACTCCAGAGGAATATGGCACAATAATATTCAGCATAAAATCAATGGGCTGTTTAACAGGCAGGAAGTGGGAGCAATGGGTAATTGCAGAGAGCGGCCCACAAATCAGCCGTCCTTGTTATCCCATTTGACGGACCATTAAACGTTCGCAAGAATAAACATTATTTTTAGCTTAAATACTAGCCTTGGTATGATGTAGTGGAGAGGATGAAATCATTCATATGAACGATGGACCGTTTATCCCGTCAAACTGAAATGTGTTCAAACTGACAGCTGACACCTGCATCTCCAGCTCGCTCACGCTGTAATTAACTGAAAACATTTCTTACTTTTCTATTGGAACTTTGTAAACAAAATATGTGAGCTCAAAAGTTTTCCCAATAATGCTTGTTTTGTCTTGTGTCAGTGCCAACCCCTGGAAAAATATTGAGAGTTGCTTACAGAAAAGCAATGGATGTAAAACCAAATTATTAGGAGAATCACTTTGACAGAGGTAGACAGGAGAAAATATCTGGTCTGATTGAGGACTTCATGTCAAGGGCACTTCTTATTCTCCATGGATTTACAGCTACAGGAGTGTTTAAATGATTATTATGGGCAGAGGCTTTTCCACCTGCACCAGTGGTTATGTGGACTATGAAATGGGCTGGTTTTACTGGGGAAGGACTGAGGTGACTTTACTATCAACATCTAACTGACTGTTCTTTGTCTTTCTGTCACACTAGGAACTGAATAGCATATTTAAAACACCAGCTATTCACAACCCGTAATGAACAAAAGAACAAATAATTATAATACTGTAATATATGAACCAGAAATACAATGTTTAGGTACTGGCGTGGAATCTTTAAAATTGTGAGATAGCAATGCAATGTCTTGGCAGAGACCAATGTAGAAAATTAAGATCATGTGACTCAATAAAAGCAGCATTTCCCCCCCAAACAGAATATGTATACATTTTAGCCCAAATTTGGCTACTTTTGCAGGTTTTGTGTTTTTTTTTTGTAATAGTTACACCTTTCTTTGTTCCCTGTGCTTCTCAAAAACCTTCCCCCTTCCCTGTGCATTGCCCATTTTACTTTTTTTTGTTTTTATCCATCGCCCTTGATAAATGTAACCTTGTCAGTAATTAACTTTATCTGTTCTTTAATTACACTTACATGTGCTGCGATGCATCTCTGCCTCTCAACATGTCCCTGGCGCGGTTTTGCCCCCGACGCTGTACTTTTCAAAGCTATTTTAAGACAATGTGTGATTATCTGTGACATTGGTTGACATGTGCCTCAAGGCTGTCTCTCTCTTCAGTGGCTCGCCTGCTCCGTCTCTGCTTCCCTCTCTCTGTCTTTCTGTCGCTCTCTAATCAAAAAGCCTAACCGCGCAGACAGCTCACAGCAAATAACAAGTCTTTGCCCCGTGGTTGTTTGAAGATGACGGGGAGAGGAAACGCACTCTGATCGCTCACACATGCAGGGAAATACTTAAACGTGTGGCTTCTATATGGGTTTAACAAAGAATTGTAGTTTTTACATGGACTCTTTGTGTTGCAAGTTTGTTTTAAAAATTGGCACCATGTAACTTTTCTGGCGTAGGGTCCACCACCTGCTTGTTTCCATGGAGATGTTATTGCCTTGTCTGGACTGCTCTGTAGTATTGCATTAAGAACATATTTAGTCTTTATTCTATTAATAATGCTTTTGTTGCACAAAACACCATGGAAAAAATAAAAATATGTTCTAATTGGGGTTGCCGCTCCATAGATCTGACCTGTAACTTCTGCTTGTCTTCAGTGAGATAGACAGTAATAATAATACTAATATATAACGCTTGTATAGCATCATTACACTTTCAGTTCAGGACAGACAAAAACACAGATGTAAAAAGTAGATGCAGTTATTTGTAAAAAGCCTTCAGGGCTTAATGCCGTGCTGTGGAACATTCTTGGCAAAGCAATAGCATGTTCTCACACTCTCCTCCAGAAATGTTACATAATCCACCTTTAATGCCACAACATAATATATTTGTTTAAAATACATGATGTATGATTGTGTTCCGTACGTTCTTTCTGCCAAAGAAAATATGCATATTCTGTATTTCAGTATTGAAAAACGTTTATTTTTCTTACAGATGCTTTTCAAGCCACATTCCTCAACATTTATCAAGGCTTGGTAATGCCACATAAATGGCCAAATGGAGCCCTGGTCTCCCCCATGACGGGTTCACAAGTACAATCTTTCTTCTTCATTGACTCTTAACTGCCCTGGGAAATACAAGAAGAAGCACAGCTTCCAGCCCCTTTCCACCCGCACCAATCACACAAACGCATTCATTAGTAATAGGCAAAGTGGATAAGGTATGTTGCCTTGTCCTGGATCAAACTGTCAAGCTTCAGGTTTAATTGTAAATGCTTTACCACTGAGGTAGTGGTTTGTGATCAAGCCCCCAAGCAAACTAACCCTTTGAATTAGGCATAGATTTAATGGTTCCAATATTTCAAAATACACTATCAGTCAAAAGATGGGACATGTCGTTACAAGTAGTTGTTGAGCAATGGAATATGTTATGAATATTCTTCTTTGACTATTTACTAAAGCCACAAATTCAAATAATACAAATAATTGGTGGTAAAGATGGAATTGTGGTTGGATTTAAAGGCGGTATGGACGATTTTTCGGCGATTTGAGAACGCAGGCGGAAGTGCGCATGCCACTTCCCCGTGTGGACTGATACAACACACACGTGCGTTTGTTTATTAGCGCAACGGAGCGCATCGCATCTCTCGTCTCCCGTAGATTTCTGTCCACTTCTGCGTCAGCTTGAACTGTCTTTCTCCATCTTCATTTTGCCCCGTACACTGAGGGAACTATATTATGATAGATCCATGCGCTTAGGCACGCGGAAACGTGGGGACGAGCCTGACGCGGCTGCAGGTGAGCGGTAGGTGCGTTTTATGATTGATACGTGGCAGGACAAATGATTTATCCACGCCACAAGGAAATATGATAAAAAATTTGCTGAAAAAAATTGTCCATACCACCTTTAAGAATACAATTGGACTGTAGGATAAAAAATATAACCTCTTGAGTGAGCCATGACCAGGACATGCTCCACATTTATTTCCAGTTTCAAAGGCAAACAGTGAAGAATTGATGAAATTACCCGTGTACCTTCTCTCAAATGTTAGCCATGTATCATAGCCAGAACAAATCCACATAATTACATAATTAATCAGATCATGTATGTTTCCTCCCTCTCGTCTCATTTTTCCTTCTTTTGTACAAGAGTGAAATGCATGTAATCACTTGTTCTGTAATGTAATCTGATCAGGCCCATGTAATTCTTCATTTTCCAACAGCTCCCTGGAGCAACAAATGTGAGCAGCGCAGATGACTGGGAGTGTGTGTGTGTGTGTGTCATCTGTTCGGGGCTCCATCAGTGGTTAACCGCTCGGCTCCTGGTAGAAGACAATATTGGTCTTCCTCTCCATCTATCCATTCATGCACCTGCGATCTCTGCTCCGCCGGGATTCTCAACATGTGGTACTTCAAAAACTTGTAGTTCAATCTTCTCAATATTCTACAGCTTCTTTCACTTTATGTTCATTAATTTGGGTTAAATCCTGTTAAATCCTGGTTGAATATGATTTAGTCTATGATTTTGTATGTTGTGTTCTTGGTTTAGTCCACATTTAGTCCTGGTGTAGTCCTTAAATCTGGGGTATCCAACTTTATTCTTGAATAAAATAGTATATTGAAATAGCAGCACTTTGTGACTACGGTAAATCAAACTGTGCGTTGTCTATATCAAGTAACAAAGTATTTTAGCTTTTTCTAGCCCGGAAGTAAGTAAGCGCTAGTACTTCCTCCATTTGTGGTTTGAAAATCAAGTATCCCAGATTTAGTTTAATCTTGGGTAATTTTAGATTAAATTGTTTTTTAAATATTGTAGTTATTGTATATTTAACCATTGTTTAACCCTCTTGGTAAAATTCTACTAGTCGGCCTATAGCTTTAGTGCTTATTTTCCCTCTAGCTTATGTTTGGCTGCACACTTCCTGTTCCTATTTCTTTGTAACCCTGCTTAGTCCTGGGTTAGCCCTGTTCACGGCGCAATTAAATGAAGCCAAATATTTTCTATGATGGCATTTGGTGTGAATCCATCCTCCCAGATTGCATCCCCTCGTGTCACCCTCCTTTGACTTGCACCCTCTGTTCCTTCTCCTCCCTCTCGTCCCGCGCTGGAGACACCAAACATCAGGTCCCATCTATCTGTGTGTACGTCAGCAATTAGAGCATCGCAGTAGCCAAATGCCAGCCATGTCCCCAAGCTACACACACATATACACACACACACACACACGCACACACACACACACACACACACACACGCACACTCAAGGGCTGACAAAACAGAGGGGACAAATCACAGTGTAATTTATAATCCCGCTGTGCTAAAATCTCATTATATTACATATGGATTTGGCGGCATGCATGAATGGGAAGTCGCTGCTATAAATTCCGGCGCTCGTAAATTATTAAAGGAACGATAGGAATGACCAGCGCCTGTCCGGATTAGCTCTAAATCACTCTCAATCTGTTTGTTTAAGGAATTAGATCCCACGACGTGACAAGAACTGCTCTTTTTGGCGTCTTGGAAGGAAAAGGTATATGACGAAAATTCTGCAGAACAAAATGGTCACACACTTGATGCACCAACATTTCTAGTGGTTGACTAAGTGTTTCATTAGGATTAAAAGTATTTAAATGGACCACAGCAGAAAGAAGAAGGCTTTTAGCGAGTTATCTTGAGATTTGGGAGTAAAATGTAAGTTTAATCTGCCTTTTTACAGATAAACATACGCTGTTTATTGGTGGGTTTCTGTATAAATATGTGTAATTGTGTGAACTCCTGTGATCTCATGGCCTTGTCACAGATGCGCGGTCTGATCATCAAGTTACTTCTCAGTTTTTGTTATATCTAGAATGTGTCTTTTGTCGACCAAGAATGTCTTTATTTTACTACAACTATACTTTTTATTAACATACATACGTACATTCATTTAATTTACACTTGGTCCCGAAGTTAGACAAACAGAACAGCACATCGGACAATGTACAAATAGAAATAAGCACATATTTTCAACAGAACATATAAGATTTTAGTTCAAATGAAGTGTTGAACGTTGATTGTTGTGTATTTTAGACATGTGGAGTCGCCCGTGCTATAATTAATCAGTTGGCTGTATCATTTCTTTTCCATAACACATGTCAGAAATGTACTTATTGTTTTTCTTATGCAACCACGGGGTAATATTTCAGGAGCGAGATCAAAGTTAGAGTGCGTTGTGAGTGCAACCTCAGGGCCTGCAGTGCAAACAGCCCAAATATCTTTTCCACAGCATTGCACATTCTGTTTCCCAAAGATCAGTAATCAGATTTTTAATGCGCACCCAAAAACTCCACCGGCACACGGAATAAAAATGATGTGGTTATGCAATAAGGATTTTTTTCAACAAGATAGGATGACACATTGTATACCTAAGGGGCATTGGTTTTCATAGTTTCATAGTTGTGTGTAGCCAAGTGTCAGTGGATCTCCAGCACAGAAGGTTAAAGGTTAGAGCAGGTCTTGGCCTCCTTTAACAGTTGGCTCTTAATTATCACTGCCATGTTCAGTTGCAGCAAAACTATGTCAGAATATCATCACAATTCCTTAAAGTAACTGACAGTTGTTTTTTTTTACATGTAAATAGAGCTAAAACTTTGAATTCAAATATAAACTGTTAAGGTACATGCCTAAAACTCAATTACAATTACAAGTTCTGCTGCCAAATGTGTTAAGTTAAAGCATACAAATACTACTTCACCTACTTGTTACTATTTAAGGAATTTTAGTCAGACTTTTATACAAAATTGTTGTCATTTAACAATTTAAAGCTGAATTTGTTGTTGGTTTGAACACAGTCTGCATATTCTCTGAGCTCTGGCTAATCATTTGATGCAGATGCAGTGCTTTTTTGTGTGTTTGTCGGTGTAAAAAGGCACAGAGACAGAGGTGAGACAGCCATGGATTTGAACGAATGTGACTTGTGACAAATGTGACTTGTAATTACAGTTACATGGCTTATACTCAACCTCAAGTACAGGTTTAAACAAAACAATACAATTACACCAATAATTCCTCTCAATAATGGGAGGAATTGTAATTACTTCCCACACCTGGATTCCTTTACTACTTGATGAGGAGACCAAAGGGTTGCTGAAGCCTGCACTGTAAAACAGGTGCCATCAAAGTCATCTAAAAAAGTCAATATGCTCTCAAAAAGCATTTATAAACATCAGGGGGTAGGACTAAAGGCTGCCATTATACTTTGAATGGGAGGGGTCAAATACATGGATGGTCTTCTTCCTCAGGCAGCCCATTGACAGCAAACTGAGCCCATTAGCAAGACAACACTGCACTAATGGCTCAGCTACTGCAGCTACAGAGCCTTATGTCCACACAGACCACACACACTCACACTGTTCCCACACTATTGTGTGGGAACAGTGTATATTGTGTACTATACTCAAACTGTAAGAGAAGTGCATCAAAGTATATCTAGAGGCACTTGTTTCTTGGATAAACTGTCTTTCAGTAGTTTGGTTGTTTTTCGGATCCAGAACCATTGCTTTACAAATCTGCAAATGGAAAAAGGAAATTTGGCCTTTTGATTGTACAAATATTGACATTTGTGTTGTTTATATATTCACGGTTAAATACGTGTGCAATGAAATGTTATAACAAATTGAAGGTTTAAGATTATTCAAAAATGCAATTCAATTCAATGAAAGCAGTTCCCCCAGTGGCCAGCAGGGGGTGTTAGCTCGTTTAGCACAATAGACGGGGCTTTGACTGTCGCAGCGCTTCAGACACAGACACAAGGGACGTGCATTTGTACTGGTCCTTGTGTTGTATTGTTTCTAATAGAATTCAATGAAAACCTAATGTCTTGATTATAAATGTGTGAAAGACGAACTGAATTGACTTCACATAAAATATTTAAGTGAGTTAAAGTTAGCCTGGAGGAATAAGGCTGAGATTTGTCTTCTATGGCATCAAGGGTAATAGTCATTTGTAGAAGCGCATCTTAGTTGTAAATGGATTGTCTTCCACGTCGTTGTTTTTGAGTTATGCTCGGTTCCTTGTCGCAAACATCTGCATGAAGTGAACTTCCTTCAGTCAGTAAGTGTAGGGCGCACTTTATAAGGCAGTGTGGTGTAGTCCACCTCTTTTTGTGGGGAGGTGGACTTCATTGGCACAAGACTCTCCAGCGGCTGAGAGCGAGGGAGCGGCGTGGGAGTGAGAGAGGGAGAGAGAGAGATAGAGAGAGAGAGAGAGAGAGAGAGGGAGGGTGAGGGAGAGAGAGAGGGAGAGAGAGGAGGGGATAATTCATTCACTTTGCGCACAAAGCAGTGGAGATCACCCAAGGGAGAATAGGCTGGGGCTCGATGTAACGGAGTCAGAAATAAACCCCAAAGACCATGTCACATTGTACTATCAAAATCATCTCTTTGGATAAAAGTCTTTGCGAGTTTTTAAATGCAATGAAGTCTTCAGAGTAATATTTCTGACACTATTCTTGAAATAATGTCTGTCTGCGGGAGAAATCCTCACAGTCCAAAAAGTTTACATATACAGCACGTGTTCAGGCGTTAGACCAGGTCTCAGAGTGTGCGGACTGAGCAAACTTTGAGACGTGTTTCAAATGCAGTTCATCCTGTCGTTTTGAGCGCGGGTCCCGTGCGTTTCTGCCCCGCGCGCCCGGTCCGCTGTGAAGGGTGCCGAGCGCTGCGCGGCAGCACTGCGCCTCACTCGGAGCGCGCGCGCGCCGGACCCTGGACACCCCTCCCACCCTGCCCGTCCCCCCCTCCTCCACGTCCTCCCCCCACGCGCTCAGCCTCAGCTTCACACACGTTGCTGTTGAGCAGACCCCCACCCCTCCCTCACACCGCGCTGTGGCAGCCCATCGTCTCCGAGCCCCGTGCGCTCCCCTCGCGGCTCCGCTCCTCCTCTGACCGCCCTTCTCTGTGTGGCAGCGGGGAATTGCACTGCTACACCGCGCGTACGCGATAGTTGTTTCTGCTGAAAGTACTGCACTTGTGCCTCTTGTTCTCAAGTCTCTGTGGCTGAGAGTGACCCGTTATCCGCAGGCAGCTGTCCGCTCTCGGCAGCCAAAGTTTGCGCTCGTGAGGATAAAATAGGAAGCCGGAAACAGGAGTCGTCAGCAGGAGACGCGGATTGCCCCTCGGCGCGGTGAGTGCCACTTTCTCGCAGACTTTAGGTCTTGTTTGGTTTCGTGCTCGGGATCTCACGAGAGTTTATGTCGTTACTTTCAAAGACGGCGAGCGCGACGGAAAACTTTGTGAGCTCTTCTCCACGCGTGAAGCTTCACTTAGACAGGTCTTTGCACCGCGCGTCTCCTTCACTTTGTTATTGCGCTGCAACTCGGTCCAAATTAACTTTAACATCACGCCAACGTTTGTGCGTGTCAAACCCAAGACAAACTTAATAACTGCTTTATTTTAAAATGTGTGGTTAGAGTTATTGTCATTGATTATGACAACAAGCCTGAAAGGTTTTCTGAAATCATATATAATAAAGCTTTCTTCAAAATTAGTGATTCCTTTTACACTAATACAAAAAAAATTACATTACATAGAGAAAATAACGTTTTAATCTCTTTCTCATCAGCATCATCTCTGCTGGTCTGTGGGCCCGACGCTTTGAGGTGTATCAAAGTGCACTTTTGGAAGGAAAAGAACTCTCCTTGTACGCGTTTCCTCTGAATAGGGAGGTTTTTTAGTTGCACATTGATTTACACCGGGCCAACATTTCAATTGCATATTAAGGCTATAATTAGTTCCCCAATGATGAACATATTTAACAGTATACATAGAAAAAGGGTGCGTAAAACCTAACGTGGCACCAATGCCATTTGTTATCCAAGAAAGTCCTCCTCGCTTTTATCCATCGCGTCGAATAAATTATTCTATTATGGTAAAGGTTGTGTGCGCGCGTGTGTCTCAGCATGATGATGACACTAGCGCGCGCGCACACAGCACCGGGCCCACACACAGTCGGGGGGAACACCTGTTAACTCGGGGACCACTGTCATTTGCATCCCAGCAGAAGCACGAGCGCCGGCCCACGGTTGGTCCCGGGGGCCTGCTGCCTGCCTCGTGCCCGAACAGCGCGAGCCAAAACGCGGCTTCCAGAGTGACAGACCTCGCTCTCCCACTGTCGGGTTTTGAATTATCCAGCGTGACCTGATGGGTTATTTAGAGACGGACACGCGCGTAACACATTTTTATTGTAGTATTTAATTTTAAACAATTTATTCACTTTGAAAAAAAAGAAAGAAAAAAAAAGCCTTATAATTATTTCCTCTTATATTTCAATGCGCGTAATGCAAAACAACGCAAAACACTTTTCATTTATAGTTTGATTCAATATTCGATGATGGATTTTAACCAGAAGTCACCGAGTCACTGGGAAGAGAAAGTTTTCTGCTGCACAAAGCCGTAGCATTTACACCAAATATTTGAAGAAAGTGAGAACATGTTCCAGACTTCACCGCGCCGCTTATAAATTGCATATAAAACGCTCTTTTAGAGGAAGGTGCGTCTGATGCGGGTCATTGAACGCAGTGAATTATAGTTCCTTTTAAAAATCAGAAAGTTGCCTTATGAACGCAGTGATCCCAGCATGATGGATCTTTTCACATTGATTTTATTGACGGCCAGATCAGACGGAACAGTTTTTCTAACGAGCGTCAAGCCTTTTTATTTTCCAACCAAACACATTAGTGAGCAATAATTATCCTTTGAGCGTGGAAAACGAGCACACAGAGAGGCGTAACTGACACATATTTTGTAACACTCTAAAACAACTCCATATGCGTGTTGAAAAATGCTTTGTGGTGCTGCTGATGCGTTAAACGTTCTCGGAGGATTAGAATAAAAATGTTTAGCACTAATTACATGAATTAGGCGTGTCATTTCAACAGTGAGCTCACATCGAAATATCACCAAGTAGAAAGAGGACTAATTGAATTTAGATCGTGTCATACAAAAGGGTCATTCTTTTGGCATTTTCGATTACAAAAAAATTGAGTATTAAAATATTTTTGGCGTATAGCATTTTCCATGTTTGAAATGTCGTGAAACAAGGCCTAATTTCTTAATCTTAAAGAATTGATAAACAAACGTTTTTTTTGTTTTTTCAGACTCATATTTTTTTTTATTGTAATTGTGATAAAAATGTGGGACCGCTTATTTTTTTTTTTTTTTTTTTTTTTTTTAACCCGTTCAGTTTTTGATTGAATGATTACTTGTATTGCATTCAGACTCGAACGCGCACTCCAGCTCATTCTTTTAGTTATTTAGTATTCTAAATGGGCCTATATTTGTGTTGTCACATTACGCATTAATTGCTACTTAAATAATATGATTTGAAAACAGTGGTTAACATTTTGATTTAAAAGGCTATAAACATTTATTTTGAATTTAAGAAAAAACAAATCCTATTTAATATGTGCACTGTCCCTGTGGGCCCAAAGCAGCAAATTGTACATTTTAAAAATGAGTAAAAAAGCGTTGAGGTTGGTGTAAAAGTAGCAAAAGATGATTCATTTGTCACGCTTCCCATTATGCTCGCCTTTTCTTTCCCTCTCTCAGCAGTCAGCTGTTATTGCTCACCATTGATCTGAGTCTTTGCTCGTTTTTGTGAACACAAATTAATGTCCGTTTTGCGCCTCTGACTGCGCAGGATCGATTTTGTGCGTGGATAGTTCATGCTAATTGTAATATGAAAAACGACACACTGTTAAAAGAAATAAAGGCAACGTCTGCCTAATTAATTATGTCATTTTTTCCCGAGTTTTTATGAACGTAACTCATGCGAAGTTCATGCCTAAAAAGGAAGGAAAAAAATGTGTAAAAAAAAAGTAATCATAACGGTGAAAGAAATAGGCCTCGTTGCTGCACTGGTCTCATTTTTTCAACAGTTTAAATCATTCCCATCTGTCGTCTGTTGTCTTTATTTATTCCATAATTGTTGAAAAAGTGTTGTATTAAAAGTGCATTGTTTACTATTTAATATTTGCCTGTTCTACTTGCTTACTTGCCTCGCTTTTAAAGATCCAAAAAAAAGTCCCCAGTCTTTATTGAGACCGTCTTTCCTCCTCTGAACAACCCCCCTGCGCCTATGAATGTATAATTTTGTTGCACTAATAAACACCACTTACGCACATTACGCATGCGGTTAATTGAAAAGAACTTGGGGCCGATAAAAGGCGGTTTTTACGCGGAGGGAGTGACGCGGTCTGCTTTTCCTTGAAAACTTTGACTTGCTGTTCAATCACAGCAATTAAGTGCCTGAAAAGCCGGATGCAATCATATTTTTAATGGATGGATATTGTTGCGCCGCCGCGTCTTTACTTCTCGGGCTGTTTTCGTCTGGAAATTGCTGCCTGTCCGCCACAAAAGGACACGTTTGATTGATCTGTCCAATATGTTTGCGCGCAACTTTTCACACGTCGTTACTTTGAGTCCAAGCACATTATTTATGAGTAGGTGCGTTTTTGGAAAATTCAATATTTCTTTGCTTTGTCTTGAAAATTATTCTTAAAATAGACGTTTTTTTTTTTATAGAAATCGTTTGGGCCTACACATTTTTTCATCCATTCATATTAAATCTTAAAATGTCTTCTATTGCTTATAGCTTTACTTGTCCTAATTATCTGCTTTAGATGTCATTACTGGTACTGTCCTGCCACGATGTTGTTCAAAAATATAAAACAAACGTGGAAAAATCATCACAAACTTCAAGCCCATTCCTCTATCTACGCTCGCCATCCGACATGTTCTTTTTATCGATGGCAGGAAAGAGGAGTAGCTCACGTCCAGTCATTTTCTATTGGAAGGAAATCACTCCATGGAAATCAGTGCAGCAGTGTTTAATGGTTTGATTGCATTGGAGCAGGCAGCCCCTGGTAATACTGTTAAACTCGGCAACAAGAGAAAGTCCGAGAATTAGACTAATGGCTGTAGTGCGGGCCAGACTTGTGTCGAATGTCCAATACTTTCTATACTCTGCATATTGTTTCTCTCTCTCCTCATCCCCCCGTCTCATCATGGCTCTCTCAGGTTTCCTCTCATTCGTCAATTACACCATAAGCCGGATCATCAAACTCCCTCCTGCTTGGAAAATAAGCTAATCTTCACCCCCCTCCCCTTCCACGTATCTATGTGTCTGTGCCCCCCTCCGCACATGACACCGCTAGTGCATTTGCGTGTATCGATTGCACACTGTATCTCTGTAGCCGACTTATCATTTTTCTAAATACAGTCAGTCAGGCATCAAGGAAAGGTGACTTGTAATTGCTGCTTTGGTTATTCGTCCAGTTTAAAATGAAGAAAGCCTTGTTCTTGACTATACGTCTTGCCTACAATTCTTACATAGTTATGTTTCCTTGTTTCTTGATCAACAACTTCACAGATTTGCGCATACATTATTGTTAATATTGCTTTTGCTCATGTCTGCCTCTGAATTGGCATTTGATTTGCATACTAATCTGGCTAAAATTTGCAGTTGCTATATTTATCCAAGTTTGGGACTGAGTTTAAAAGCGCTTTATAACTCTGTAAACCTAAAATTATTACATATTTGTAAAGTAATGGGATGGAGAGTCAAAAGAGTAATTAAGAATTCAATTTGAATAATCCGACTGCATTTATCTTCACATGAACTAGATTTGATTTACCTTTGCCCAAGTCCGTCTTCAACCGATAACAACATCAGTGTCTGAAAGTGTCCTTAAGCCAAAACTTGATTGCCTCTGTGCGTCCGCCTCTGACCTTTGACCTATCAATAAAAATTAACAAACCATTTCCCTAAAGGCATATCGATGGCCGCTATTAAAAATCGAACAACTTTTGCTTTTCACGGTGCCAATTGGACAGTAACGGAGTGTCTTTTCTCGTGCCCAGGAAGTGCTTCAGGCTTCAACGTGCGAATAAGTAAAACGACACTGAAACCCAAACATTGTCTCTTTTTGGGGGACGCGTTCAAGTCATTGTTGTTTTTTTAACGAAGTCTGTAATAATAACACAGCAAATCATTACGAACTTTACAGCAGAGGATTAACGGAGCGGTTCACTTTGAGGGCTGCCTACCTGGCTTCAGCTCTGCCTGTTAAACTTGGTCTAATTGGCTTGTGCTCGCTGTGCTGCTTGTAGAACAAACCAGCCACCCAGCCGCCTGTCTGCCTGCCAGCCATCCAGATTAGTGAGTGCTGTAGCAATAAAGAGTCATAGAAGCGCGGCCTTGCCAATGCCCCCCTCCGCTATCCCCCCGGCGCCCCCGCATACAATACTTTACACTGTATCAAACTTGTGTCACCTGTCACTCAAGGCCGACATCCGGGTGTCATCTGTCAGAATGATCAGGTTTTTGGGAAAAGTAGTCGGCAGAACGAAAATGCGAACAGAGCTGTAAAAAACATGTCAGCGATGTTTTTAGTGATGGGTAATCAAAGGGCCTGAAATGAATTGTACTAAGACCTTATAGGGGTGTACCATTTAGTCCATAACCAAGGAACTAAGGAATAAGCAAGTAATATTAAGATAAAAAGAAATCTATTGTGTTGGCTTGTTCATAGTAGTGCCAAGACATGGAGTAATGTCTTGGTTCAGCTCCATTTAAGCCAACAGAAATTTATAGAAAGGAGGGTTTGGTTTAGCAGTGGCCCCTAAAATACACTTTGGTACAGTAATCTATGAGCAGTGGAATTGTGTGCTTTTCCCATTTAGCCCTCTCTACAGCAGGAATTAGCCGGCCCCGTGAACCAGGGCCTGCCTCTAACAGCACAAATAGAAATCCTGCCACAGGTCAAGCCATATTTCCACTGTGAGTTTGACGGTTGGCGGCAACGCAGGCTATGAAATCACACATTAAGTAAATACTTTCTGAAGGAGTTTGACAGAAGAGTGAAAAGATGCAGTTAAAATGAAATGCAAGTTTATGGTTTTGAAGTGACAGAAATCTGACGTTTGTGCCAGGGGCTGTTGTTAGTGATGCGATTTTATTGCATTTAATGTGTGCATCTGTTTTTATTGAATATACTTTCATATTTCACTATGATGCATGCATTGCAGTGACAGATGGAGGCTGAATCAAATATCGTGATTACAAATTCTATTTCAGAGAAAAGAGACAAACACATAAATAAATTATATCTTGGAATTTCTATTAAATCTAGAGCTAACAAAATAAGATTGTTGCAGCTTTGCGCTGAAAAAGACAAGGACAGATCATATGGGTGTGGGGGAAAGTGGGAGATAAATGGCGGTGATTTGTATGCACAAGGACATTTGAGCTGTGCCTTATGGCCAGACATGAATGAGTAGATTTCAATAGTATTGACCGTTTCTTTGGACATCAGCAAACATACACAGAGATGCAGCGGCCATAGTTGTGCACAAACAGCCGGCACTCTGTCTGGAATACAGAGTGAGAGGCCCAATGGGAGCCAATACTCCTGCAGCCTCTTCAACTAAAGGGCTGTTCAAGTTAAAAATCCTCTTTGCTATTGTTGCTTAGCTCAGAGCTCTTATTTGCTTGTTCCACTGCTTGCCAACACATTATACACTGTTGTAGCAGTAATTCAAGTTAAACGTTAGAGGCCATACATCTGAGTTTTAAGAGTTACAATTATAAAACCAGCCAAGTATTATGGCAACCACATTTTAGTATATGCACTAGTGAAACAGTCTTCAATGAGTTAATGTCCTGACTTTAAATCCTACTTCAAAATCTTTTAGTTCAGGAGTAAAATGTTCTGTTGAGCCAAGGAACCTTTATCTCACAATAGTAAAACACGTTCTAATCCAAAATTTTTGTCACATCTCACTAAAGCGTTTGCAGCTACCTGATATATTTCACTGAGGGCATCTTTTCCCCGAGGATGGGCTGCATGACTGTCAGGCCCGTCTCGTAATAAAACGTACAACTGCTACTTTCACGCTTGTCAACAATCTGTAAATATATCCACAGACCGGGATGCTGCGGTTTTGATGGCTTTTTTTCTTTGTCTCCATTAAGACTGAAGGGAAAAACTTGAGCTGCGACACTTTCCGACAATTTAGCCCTTCTCTCTCGCTCTCTAGTCACGGACCGAGAGGCATTTTTATAACTAAAATTGAATTCCTCTTCATTCTACGGCAGACATGGTTGAAAACCTGACGTGACAAGTGCAGTATAGGCTGAAAAAGCAGTTGGCCGCGAAGCAGTCATGTAAAAACCGCATTCATTCAAACAAAGACTAACAAAGAGCTAGCTAATAAATATATTTTCAGCACTGTTTATATATTTGCATTCACCCTAGCGCACACTTAAATAGTTATAATACTTGACTCTACAGTGTCACTTATTGGACAAACCGAAACGTCCCACTATCCCTGAAAAAATCCCGAAAATGCAGAGTAGCCTAACAAATAAATTACAATGTGTTATTTAAAACTAATAGTAATGTTTATAGCCACAGTTATGACATGAGTGGCTCTCCTCATATTCCCGGAGTGGACATTTCCTTTAGAATGATGTTATCGTACATCGTTGTTGACATCGCAATTTGGCCGGCTGCTGTAGCATTGTCAGTGAGAGTGCAGATTTGACATGAAACGGTCCTCGTCGGTGTTGGTGTTTAATATGGCTCTGACAGCTGTATCATTCTTGCACAGTGTAATCAAATTATGACAGAATGGTAAATGTTCCCCCATGACATTTTCTATTATAAAATGCATATAGCCGGTGTCAGACAATGTGTGGGTGGCAAATAGGATTGTAAGTGGCACCGAGTGACATTAGGCGGACGCCCGTGAGATGTAATTGCGCTTGTATATTGATGATATGCATAGGTGTGTGTCATCTAGCATTATGATCATTGTCGAAGAGGAGAAGTCAAGACGCAGAGCCCGGACAGGTTTGTTTTAGAGCTTTCACATTGTCTTCATAAGCAAACTTTGTTGTTTATCTTGTCTGAGAGAAAGACACGCACAGCCAAAGGTTTGAGTAATAGACAAAGAAAAAAGAAGTTGGATCAGTTATATTAGCTTCCCAGTTTTATTTTTGTGCACTGTGACGTTTCAGGCATCAGACCATGGCGGAAACATCGCTGTGTAGATGTCTCTAACGTAGCTGCGCAGTTTTCTTTTCTAGTTACAAATGAGGTTTTGTCGTCACTGGTTTGCAAGGCAATTAAACTGATTGTTCAGATTTGATATTCATAAATATAGCTGTAAAATGTAAGCATTAAATATTACGTATTTAAGTATTCTTGCCAATAAACAAAATCTGTAATCTTTAGGAAACTTAAACATTTCAGGGCAGGTTTTAAATGGAACCAAAAAGGGCCAAAAAGTGCATTTACAATTTTGGCATGTATTTTGTTCACTGTTTTGGACTAGATTATTTTACATCAATGAGGAGGCAAAAAACAAAACAAAACAAAAAAAAGGACAAATCACACCGGTGCAGCAAAAAAAGACTTAAAAAAGTAGAAATGATAAACTAAATGCTTCACAACAAGTTAAACCAGGCCGTTGCGTATAACTGTCTCCCTGTGCGCTGATCTAAAGGCGTGCCCTCTCTGCTGGAGTGAATATCCGGTGTCCTGTTATTGGATTGGCTGCTTCCTGACGCTGCGGCCCTCTCGACTCGCGTTCCTCAGGCCTGTGCGGTAATGATAATAAAATTGAAATATCCCTGTACTTATCAGTGTATTACCTCGCTATCAACACTGCAGACATACTCAGACTTTAGAGGTTACACAGGAGAAACGGAGACACAGCGTGAATATTGAGAGGAAGGACAAGAAGGTGAGGGGAGAGTGACTAAGAGACTTACCATCATGAAAAAAGTTGTCTTTTCAGAATAAGACATGGAATTTTAAGTTGGACCACAAAAATTGGGAATGTTTTCAAAATGTTATTTACGAAACATCTGAAAAGGGTTCAAAGGTTCAAATATGAGAATAAGTTAAACCAACACATCTGATGGAAAATTTACTATTGATTTATTTATTATATTTTACATTAGGGCTGCAACTATCAATTATTTTTCACGTTTTATTTTTTTATTTTTAACTGTATAAAAGAAGAAGAAAAAAATGCAGACTGAAGGCTTCTAGAATATTAACAAATATTGTGGAATCTTTTTATTTTTTGCCATTTTTTTGTCATATAACATCTTTTGGCACGCGTCATAGAGTATATAGTCAAGAAAAGAATGAACCGTCAGTCACAATTACTCTAATTAATCGTTGCAGCCTTAATTTACACATTATTACTATATTTACCACATTGTTTGGTAGGCATGGCTGACTTCAAGGTGCTATTTCCCAGGATGCATTGTGGTGAGTTGGTCGTGTGAAGGTAATGGAAGAGGGGCGAAGAGTGGTATGTAACTTGACTCTGTGGCATCTGCCCAGACCAAAGTCATGTTAGCATCAACCTCTCCTCAATGCGCCGCACTGGCCCGCTGCACATTTGTGGTATTGTAAAACATCTCAAGTCCCTGCTCCTCTATGCAGTTGCCGGTGTGTGTGTGTGTGTGTGTTTATGTGTGTGAAAAGCAGGGTGGGTGCTGTGGGTGCCAAGGCTCAGATCAGGTTTGGAAATTGATTTGAATGAGTGTTGTGGACAGCTGATAGCTATAAAAGATTTTCTCCTTTCATTTCCCAGGGAGTTTCTACTTTGATGTTGCCTCCTGGTCAAAGCAGATCTCATTCTTCATTTGATCCTGCGAGATTGTAGCAGCAAAGATATGTATGACAGTAGTTTTATGCCAGATTTAACCATGTTAGATTCCACCAAGGTCGACTTCGACTTTGTCCTGTTTTAGTCCTCGTTTAGAGCTAGTTTGATCCTGTTATCGTGTCATGGGGACCTGCTTCGCCTATTGGGAGACAAATCATGTCCCAATCATGTAAATCCATTGTATTTCGAACAAGAACATGGTTTAATGTTCTGAAATGGGTTAAAATAGATTAAAGTTAGGTTCAGGCTAAGGTTTGGCAAGTAGTGACTTTGGTTAAGTCCAGATCAGTCTTCAGGACTGTGAATGGAGATATGATACGCTGATCAAGCAAAACATTATGACCACAACAGATGAAGCCTATGATAATGTATTTAAAAGGCAAAGTTAATGTGAGAGTGTGAGTAAAATTTGCGTTTGGAGACATGTTAGAAAGTTAAATCTGCAACAATCTAAATTCAAAAGCACAAACCTTAATGACCCAAGACCCAAGCATTCCTTCTCAAAATTATAAAAATGTTATCTGTTCATTTATTTACACTCTGCAATCCATTCCTCTAAAACTCGACATGCCTCACCTTACAATCCCCCTCGAGGAATGAAAATCTGTAAAATGTACCTTGTCGTTTGATCTGCTCCTTTCCGCGTTCCCTTTGACCGACCAATCACCACCTCTGATCTAAATCCAGAGAGGCGAGATCTCAGTCTGTTGCCACGGATGCCTTGGGGGGTCGCGAGGTCAAGTACGGCTAATTTATTCACTCAAGTCAAATTTCCTTCGGCTCATAGGAAACAGATGGGAGGTCCGATATGATATCAACCATCACCATCATTCGGGGGGATAAGATGGGCAAGCAAATTACCAGAGATGAAGGGATGCGAGGAGGAAAGATTGATGGGCGAGATGGAGGGAAAGGCAAGGAAAAATGTAGAATTAAAAGAGGTTAGATTGAGAGATATCCATAGCATAGAGTGTGTCAGCCCATCCGAGTGTAGAGGCATCGACATTATCAGATGTGTGGGTTAAAGTGTGTCTGTGTGTGGCCTTATCTCAAGACAAGTGGTTCTGGTCCAGTAAGATCCGGGGAGATGGTAGGAATAAGCGGCTTAAAACCAGATCTAAGATGAGGAAAGGACAGAGGAGAGATAGGAAAAGAGAAGGAGACTAGTGGAAGCTAAAAAAAAAAAGAGGACAGATTGAGAGGACAGAGGACAGAAAAGGGACATTTGGAAAAAGATGAAATGAGTGAGTAAGGGGCACAAGGATCAGGGTCAGGATAGGGTCAGGAAAGAGTTTGGGCAGGTTTCTTTGGTGGAAAAAACTGAGAACACCAACAGAGGCACAAGGGGCAGGGATTTACAGGATTGGATCAACAGTGTCAACTTGAGGACACTTTTCCCCAAGAGGGCCTGAATTTGTGGCTTTAACAACACAGTCCGCTTAAGAACAGCCTTCTCCCAGAGGCTTGACTTCAAGGCTTTGTGTTCATGCTAAAAAGATACAGCTTTTTGTCCTTTTATAAAGTAAGAACCTAATTTGTGGAAAGATGTGTAATTTCAGCTGTCATTGTACATATTTATTAAAACTGTCCAAACATTTTAAAGCAATTGTTTTAATTGTATTTATTTATTTATCATACTGTGTGAATATAGAATATTTCGTTATTTGTTTTTTAATTCACATTGTCAAACATGACAATCTGACAACATAAAATAGTAACTATTGTGTTATTTTGTCTCCCTCAGTGTGCTGACCAGAAGATCCAGACCACCTGCTTGTGTGACATCTACAGGAAGTTGTGAGCTGCTCTTGGTCCATGGAGTGAACAGGAGAAAGAAAAATCTGATCCCAAAGCACTAATCTGTATGGAATGGAACTCAGGTCACCTCACAAAAGACATCTTTTAAGAAGTGACATGCTAATCTGAAAATAGCATAATTTTAAGATAACCCCATTCAAAGAAATTCTCTGGGGAGTGTTACATATCTGTTTGATTAATCTGCAGTGACCACCTTAGACCCTTTAAAGGGTCGTGGACACATCCAAACTATTTCCTTTTAGTTCTAAAAAGCATTAAGATAAGCCATGGATCTCCACCGAGCAGCGTTCAAGATGGAGAGCTCCTCCTACCTGCCCAATCCTCTGGCCTCTCCAGCTCTTATGGTCCTGGCTTCCACAGCTGAAGCATCCCGGGATGCCTCTATTCCCTGCCAACAGCCACGGCCATTCGGAGTCCCAGTTTCAGTGGAGAAAGATGTCCATTTGCCATTTAACAATGGCTCTTACACCTTCGCTTCAATGTACCATCGCCAAGGTGGGGTCCCTCCTGGATTCCCCAACAGGGACTTTCCCCCTTCCCTGCTCCACCTCCACCATCAGTTTGCACCCCCAAACATGGACTGCTCCCCTATCAGCATGCTCAACCACAGCGGGGTGGGTGCCTTCAGGCCCTTCGCCTCTCCAGAGGACCGTGATGGAGTTCCAGGGGGCTATCAGTCAGCATTCACCCCAGCCAAGAGACTCAAAGGCTGCTTGGACCCAGACGCCTCACCGCACCTGCGATACTCTGATGCCGAGGGCAAAGAGTATGACTTTGGTGGCTCCCAGATTCCTCCTGGAGGCTCTCCCAGCAGCGCCCTGAAGGCCGTGGAGGAGAGTGGGAAAAAGATCTTCGCCGTCTCAGGCCTTTTGTCAGACCGAGAGACCTCCTCCAGCCCAGAAGATCGCATCGAACGCTGTAAGTGAATGCCTTTTATTCAAGGTTAACAAAACGCTTTTAAAATGTCATACACACTAAGTGCACAAAACCACCTGCTGTGTATTTTTTTTGACGTACAGTGCCGTGGTTTCAAGTTGTTCCATGTGTGAACATCTCCACACAACAGCCTCACACAGGCCAGTGAACAATCCTATCTATGTTTTCTTGTCATCATCTCTCCTGGCCCCTGTATCGTTGTTCCACGAAGCTCTAGTGCTTACATTAGCATTCACCAGTGGAGAGCTGCCATTTGGCCCACACGCACTGGGAATCTGATTAGTCTGTATATATTTGTGTGTGTGCTTGAGTGTGCACGGTTGAGGGCCCGGTCGCGCTCTTTGCCATCAGCATTCATCATTGCTCCACACTGGCAGGGCTGTTGCCAAAAGATTTACCCACATATCCCCAACCTTGGCATACTGTCGTCATGCAAGTTGTAAGAGTTCCAGGCACAAACACAGCGGCACTTCTGCAGACACACAAGCAGCTTTCAGCCCGAGCACTGACGCATCGCACACATGTCAACAAGCTGCAGCAAATCCTGGTGACAAATTAGGAGTGGCAGGGACGTGCTTAGTGTATAATTTAGAGGCAAAATCTCTCAACTTTTTTTGGCACTCTTCAGCCTCGCGTCTTCCTCAGTCCTTCCGTTTCTTGTCTTTATTTCCTTATTACTCCTTCCTGTCCTTCCCGATATCGCGGCGCTTTTGTGTGCGCGCGGTGAATCCTTGATTGAACACACGAGAAGCAGAGGCGGCGACCTGAGACTGATCCGATAAAAAGACCACCGCAGGAGAAGAGTGCGCAGGGTCGAAGAGACAGGGATGAAGGAAGGAGGGAAAGAAATTGGGGAAATGACACTTAACTGTTAAAGCTGGTTCTTTCTGGTTGATAAGACTCCAGGAACCCAATTTTGACATTCACATCTATAATAAAAAGCGTAAGTCATAGTTTGTAAAAAATAATATGACTTTGTTGTCTGATTTCCTACTCAATTTTACCCCACAAACAATTATCCTAGTGGCGTCAGTATATATTTTAGGGTTCTGAAAGTAATGCCCATTTTATCACCATTTTTACTTCATACACAAGTTATTTAAAGGTGAACTATGGCACCAGTTTGACTTGTATAAATCCTTTTGCATTGCAAGTATGTCCCACAGTGTAGCATTAAACATAGCTATGTTGCATTTATTCAATTACAGATGTTTTTTCTTATCAAAAATGCCTTGAAAAAGATGCATTCTTACATGGTGTCGCCTCTCCGCAATCCTACCTGTACCATGGTCTGGTGGCGCCCTCAGCTTGTCTCCACGGAGATAGATATGTTTAATGCCATACTGTGGATCATTCAAGTCAAAGCTATCCATGGGGTCGAGCAGGGGGCAGTCTCCTAATCAGAAAAGTTACATTGTGCGCCCTTAAAAATGTACGCCCGAACCGGAGTTGCAATAGATTGTGTGACTGTATTTTTTATGAGTCACCTAAAATACGTCGAACTCTTACTCAAAGGTCTTAATACTTAATAGTGTTGCTTTAAACACTGGAAAGAGCAGAGTGGGTACAAGCTAAAAGAGATGTTAAACTTACTGATTAGGTAGGACCACTTCTGCCAAAAAATCCCTGCCAAGGCACCTGTGATACAGCTGCCCGTGTGCCCGTAATTGAAAAACATGTGCAATATAATCAACACACGACAGGAGATGGGTACACGGGCTGTTTGTGCTTTCTTTTGGAACAGCTGGATCGGTATCTAATCAGGTTAAATCTTGGCACAAGTAGCCACCGCCGCTTCTGCTGTTACTGCCACTGACTCCTAATGCAATCGGAGGTACACAGCCAAAGCTTTCTGGGAGGAATTATGGGTTCTCCTCCAGCAATTTTTTGGGCGATGTTGGGAAGGCAGACAGAACAAACAAACACTTCTGTACACTTCACTCCCTCGAGAGAAATGTTCTCTCCACTTCACACGCATTGCGAAATAGTTGCAAGCTTATCAGGACAGATCATTAAGTACAACAACGCATTTTTATGAACTTTGATTTGGCATTTGCAAAGAAGTGGTACATATTATCTGCGCTGTTGCTTTATGATCTGATAACTAGGGGATTATTAATGTTAACAGTTGCTACCAGAAAATCCACTATGTTGTTTTATCTGATAGACATAAAAATCTATTAAATTCACAAATCAATATAAAAAAGAGATGGCTAGTAAGTATGTTACGTATTTTTATATACATTTCACTAATGCAGGGCTGCAATTAAGTAATCCATAAATTATTTGTTTGATTAATCTATTTATTGTTTATACCGTGCAAAAATGTCCTCCCACATTTTACCCAGATAAAGTTTAAGTTAAGCTTATTGATTATTGCAGACTACCGGTAAATAGGTTTTTCATAATTTTGCTTTGTCTCAATAATCGATTAGTTGCAATTCATCAATAACCTTTTTTCAGCCCTACACTAAAGTTGTAAACATATCAAAAAGTCTAACTCTATTTAATCTTAGGTATAGGCTTGATAATCAATGCCAACTTTGATATCATAAGAATTTTCTTGTTTTAAAACTGATAATGTAATTCTCCAGACAAAATAAGAGGGTTATTATTTGAGGGCTTATTTAATTTTATCATTTAGTCTTATACCGGTTCTAAAATACAAGACCACTCTAAAGTTATTCACAAATGGTCCAACTTTGTCCCTTTTAAAAAAAAAAATCAAGTATCAATACTTGTTCAAATGAGTACTTGTAGGTAGTTTCTGTACTAGTTTCAGTATTGATTAAAAACCCTATATTCAATTCACAATCATACTGTCCATTAAAGTTTTGACAATAGGCATTTCGGGCATGGACTCATCAAGTGTTCCTCATACTTACTGTACTTGTGAGGATCCGGCTCCAGGCACTCAGAGCAACCGTGGGCGACTCTTGACTAAGCCCTCTCAAATCCCCCTTCTGCACCTGGAGGCACGTTAGCTCTTAGCTCAACCCGCTAACCTGCCATCCGCTAAACCAGCACATAAAGGCCCCATCATGCCTTAAGAGGACTACGCATGTCGTGTCATTGTAAAAGCTATTAGAATCACTGCATTCAAAAGGGGTTTATGCGGAAGAAATTATCCAAAGAAAGTGGCGCTTACAGTAAAAGAGAGGAACAGGCTAATAGGCTGTGTGATTGGAATTAATGGGGTTGTTGACATAAAGCCTCAAAGAATCAGTTGTTTGTTTGTGTTGGGGATTTGATATTTTTGGAGACGTGTCAGTGAGTCTCTTGCACGTTCGCTCCAGCTCCGCTTTGCTTTCTATCGTCGTGTTCTTCTCCGTCGGTTGTATGTTTTGGCATGCAACAAAGTGCACATCCTCTGCCTAAATACAACCATGTGCTTACCGGTTACCCATTTAGGCCCGATCCTTTGCAATGGAACCCTCTCATTTATCAGAACCAAGGACTGGCACAAATAATATGCTGTCATGAATATTTACAATGAATCATTATCTTTCAACCAGCGACAGAGCTTCTATGTTTGTCTATTTTCCCTCCTAAACCAACCCAAACTGACAGGAGAGAAAATTGTGCTGTAAAATAGAGAAATAAAGGTCAATGGGAAGACAAATGTAAAATTCCTGGCAAGGATCAAAAGGCGGATTCTTTTAGTGAGAGAAGCCAAAGGAACGAAGGACGACGGAGGCAGAAAAAAGACGGGATAAAACAGAGAGGATGATGAAGAGGAAAAGAGATGTTTGAGCTGAAACGCAGATTCCAGCTGCTCAACCGAAATAAAAGCAAAGGAATTCTTAAGATGTCCCACCACAGATATATTCACAGACGACCCCGGGCCAAGACAAATGCACTTGTTTTGTCTCATAATAAGCTCAAAACAAAGATTTTGATTGAATGACTTATGGCCTTGAAAGATTCCCCATGCATTTTTCCACGGTGTCACCCAGCTGTTAAAACACACATAGCCTTCCAGTCTATCTTTGGCCATTTATTTGTTTGTTTTCCTTTTCCCATAGCACATGTCACGTTTATTTTTTCTTTTCGGGAGAGGTTAAATCTTTAGCTTTTCTTTTAGCTTTTTGCTTATAAAATTGTCACAGCAAATTATATCTATGTGACAAAGTTTACATTTTGGCTTAAAAATATTACACTTGATGACCTTTGTATTTATCCAGGCTTGAGACTAGCACAAAGGGTACTCTATATGGACTTTGTGGATTAGAATTTGGCGATATAGGGCTGGATTCACACTGGATCCCTTGTGGTTTGAACCAGTTTAGCCCTGGAATAGAATTGGGTTGTTCCTGTTCTAGTCCTGGTTTAGTCCTGGTCTAGTCCGTGTTTAGATATGGGTGGATTTTGTCCCAGTTTAACCCCAATTTCGAAACGCTTATGAGAATGTCGATATAAAAACGTTACATTTTAACTTCGACCTTCATTCCATTTTTCTGCTGATGCTGCAGTCTACAAGGGGTTAAGAAAATCCTTTACAGATATGCTCATCCTTCTCCTCCTTGTCCTTACAAAAATCTACCCTCCTCCCGCCTCTCTCCGTCTCTCGCCTGTCACGGTCCAGTGGCGGGGTTAAGTTAAGTAAGAGTGTTCTAATAATTAGGCCTGGGACCGTCTCTCCTCTCTGCCTCCTCTCTGCCTCCTCCCGTCTTCCCGTGTGTGTGTGCGCGATCCTGTCAGCACTTAGCCAGATGTTAAAAGCCTTGTCCCTCTCATGTTGCCTCCCTGTCACTCTCACACACACTAAACCAACCCTGCCCCGGTGGCATTGTCCGCGACTGTGCGCACCTATGCCATGCCGGACAAAGAATTTCTCTTCTTATTGAATTTCGTATTGTGGATTGGCTGTATGTTGAAGATACGGCAAGAAGTAATGTCTTTTTAAGTTGAAAATTACTTGAAGTAAGAATAATATATCTAATTTGAGTAGATTTAACTTGTCAAGTAAAATTATGTGCAGAGGAAAAAGAAAAAAAAAGTTAAGAAAACATCATTTAAGGCATGTTCACATTTGTACTTTTTTGTCCTGGTTTGAACCCAGTTTAATTCTGATCATATTCTTGTCCTGGTTTAGCCCTGGTTTTGTCCATGTTTAGTTCCAGGTTTGAGTGTGGTCTTTGTGCAAGTGTTAGTGAATGCAGCCTAACTTAGCAAGTTAACTAAAAGAGATAACTCAAAAAATGTTCAAGCAATATTAACTTCCCTAGAAATGAACATTTTGCTATAGAAATACTTCTTTTAATGAGCCATGAGCCTGGCTTGGAATTCTCACACTATTAATGACTTGAAATGTATTAGCTATAATGTCAAAAAATATGTTACATTTGATATTCAAACTCAAGTGACCTACTGTAGCTCTGAAAAAACCCTCCTTAAACTTCGAAGTACATACTTGTCTGCACATATTGTTGCTTGGTGTATTGAAATGGAGTAGTTGACTGTTCCCCTCTTGTCTCTCTGGGTGGTAAGCGGACCAATTGTTTATGTGTATGTCTCTCGATGCGGTCATTGTTGAGATATTGTGCAGATCAAGGATTAGCTGCTTCCTGTCAAGCCCTTTGTCAAAGCCTCGGCCGCTCTCCTCGGACACACATCACTGTCCCTCAATGTGTTTGTGAGGGTCTCTGTTACACAAATGAGCCACTAGGGCTGTGGAAAACAAGACGGAGAAATGTCTTCTGCAACTCTCTGCTCAGTATTTGTTATCGTGCAGGCAAGAGTATTAAACTTCTGTTACTGTAATGTGCAGTAATGAAGAAAGACATTGGGTTCTGAATGATCTATAAGAGTATAATTTACTATTGTGAGTTTAAAAACAGAGAATCCTACCGGAATTTCATTTTCAGTGAACATTTTCGTCATCATGTTATTTGCTGAAGTAGCTGCACACATTAGTTTCACGCCATATTAAGGTTGTTGCAATTTCCAGTAGTAAACCAGTAACACAACACAAACAAGGAGAATGTAACTAATAAAATAATCATTCAGGGTTAAACCAGGTTGAAACAAAGGTATAACTAGACCAACCATGAAAAAAACTAGGACCAAGAAGCTTACCAAAACAGGTCAAAGAAGTCATACCGCAGAAAATCACATATTTAAGCACTTTTTTTAGTTAAAACCGTTTAATTCCATCGCCCTGAAGACTCTTTTGATCGTCCCACACACAGACAGGACAGCAGGGTCATCCTCTCTTTCCTCTTGTGTTTTTTTACTTGCACACAGCGCCGGAATTCCACTTGGTTCCCTTGGTGATGTCAGCGGCGGCCAATAAAAAGCAAGCGTTAAAACTCCACTGAGTCCCATACAACCACCGCACACCTGGCAACACAACACACATTTAGGTCTTTAATATGTGCCCTCACAAAGGCTAATGTGAGGTCGTTCTGTACCTGCAGCTGTGAGGAGAAGGAAGAACAATGCAGGCTTTGAAGTTGCACAAGAACTTCAACTAGTATGCGTTTGACTTTTATCCTACATATGATAAAGTCAATTTCTTTTTAATGTATGCACAACCCCGCTGATTGTAATAATTACGTTACAATTGACAGTATTTATAATGTTCACTACAGTTCTAGCTTTGATGTTTGCTGTTGTTTTTTTTATCTTGACTCAATCTGTACATTGCCTAAACATGGTTTTACATGCCACCTGCATTCAATTTCAATATGCAAACCAATGTCCCCATACCTATCATGGCTTAAGTGCATTTTCTACACCATAAAGTTCACAGTATTGCCCCATTTCCCCCAAAGTAGCCTGACAATATGGGGCTATTTCTCAAAAGAAGAGCAGCTAAAACACACAGCTCTTAATGCAGAAGTGTTAAGAGATCGTCTACTTTCCTCTTCACTCATCTTTCCTCACTCTCCATCCTTTCTCCTGCTCCTGTCCCCTCCTCCCTCCTTCCCTCTCAGTAATCTAATCTGCTGCCAGTTTGTAGATGCAGTCTTGTGTGACAGGCCTATCCCCCTCCTTCTCCTCTCACTTTCACACATACACACATACAAAAACTAGCTAGGCCTGTATCCAAAAAGCCTGTTTACTTGCCTACCCCCAAGCCTTGGTCACACCCTCTTTAATATTGAATTATTCATCAAATCTGATTGGTTCCCGTTGATGGTGGCCACGGTGCGTACCAACAGTTTGTGCAGGTTTGGAGATGGTTAGCTGTTTTCTTATCGCACTCCTGCTCTGTCGCTTTGCATCAATTACACACATTTGATAAAAGTGTCCGGACCACATGCACCTGTAGCATACTTGGAAGTGAAACAACTTTAAATCTGAAAAAGATCGTTTTTCAGCATGGTTTAGTGTAATTCTTGTAAAAGTTGAACTCATCCCAGGGAGTAAAGCTTACCATCTGCTGCAAAGAGCCCCAGAAGTCCCTCAGAAAGGTGAAACAAATCAATAAAGCTGTTTTATATGCATGCCAATGTGTGTGTGCGTGTGCATGCCCATCATTTGCATGCACCAAATCCATACCATTCAATATTAGGACGGACTTAGCGCTAAGATCAAGGGGGCTTGTAGATCTGAAAAACATATATGCTATAGGATGATATGTGTACAAGCGGATTACAAAAGTGCATGGAACACAGTGCACACTACTTGTGTATTTTCAGGGCAACAAAAGGTTTATAATTTCTGCAAGATGTCTACATATATAAGAAACATTTCAGTTTACCACTATGAGCATTTGCTATGTCTTTAAGCCCTCAAGTGGCACTGTCATTTTACTCAGCCTCTACCTTTTACCTATGTTCAGCTTAGCAAATTCACTTAATCCATCCAACACGTTTGTCTTTTCTTCTTTCCAAACATAATGTTCAAAACCTGGATTTCTGCATAATCCGATATGTCTTTGGACGTGCGTGGCAAATGCGTGCGCGGCTTGGGTTTAGTTAAAGGCATAAACAGTTGATCGTCACGGATTTGCCCGCACTTGAGGACAATGTGCGGTTAAGAATGGGTGAGTGTGTAAACATGTGCGCACGTTTGTTTGTGTTTGCTGTCTCCAACACCTTGTGAGGCACTTCAGTTTGACCCCGCGCTGCCTATGTATAACTAAAAGGCATTAGCGAGATGCAAGAGTCTATTGGTCCACGGCTGCTCTTCCTCATGATGCACTCACAATCAAATCACAACAGTTAGACCTGAGGTAATTATATTTTATTCATAAGAGGGGAATTTTATCCTAGAGGTTAGAAAATATAGCACTGTTTTTATGTGGCCAGGTAAAGAGTCACAATCCATCCATGCTATTCCAAACCTAACCCTAACCTGGGCAGGATAGGATAAAAAGAGCATCTAGAGAGAGTTTAAAAAGCAAAAAAGCAAACAAAAAGAAAAACAATCAAAAAGCTTTTTTTTCTTTTATTATTTCCTTTTAAATATGTTGTATAGTCAAAGTATTATTTCTATTATACAATGATATTCTAAACATTTTGAATCAATTAAAGGTTGCAACATGTTAACAGAAGACTTTAAATAATTACAAATGAAGTGTATTATTAATGAAAATTTGACATTAAATCTAATAATGCCACAGTCTTTGTTATTTTTTGGCACATTCTTAAGAGTCCAGATAACTATAACGACGATGATTATTTTAATAGTCGACTTATAACTATTATCCTGATTAAATGTTGCAATTCTAAAGCAATTCAATCTTTTTGTCTGACGTAGAAAGTTTCACATTGTTTGAAAAATGGTTGCGGCACACAAATAATACGCTCACTTAAACCAAACACCTTCCTCTTGCTGCTTTTTGCCTTAAGTCATCCACAGTACTACAAAACTACCACTTGAAACCATTGTCACACTGAGAAACCCTGCCCACTGTTCAGCGCAGATGAATAATTTAGCGGTGTGTGTATCATCTGTTTACCGTGCTAATCCATCTGTCAGCAGGCACCTATCGATTTGCGCCTCGCCTGGTAATTGTGCGTCCACGCCACACGCACACACAAATGCAAATACACAAACACACAATAACAAGACGCACACGACGCCAGTGCGATGTCCAGCTTAGATCATAGCCACATGTAGGCGTTGGCACTTCATTTTAACTGAGTGGCAGTGATGTCGGGGTCAAGGTCACAAATGAAGTCAGTAAATTATACCGATTTATCATATTGTATTCTTTAATTGGGATGCACTTCCCAAAGCAGCCACGTGTACAGCGTCCAACCTGGCTTGTGATCACTTATGGCATGTTACAGCAGTATTTAATAGATCAAGACGCCTTTTTATATGTTTTTATAGTGGTCATATTACGGTTTTCCACTCAATACAATTTTAATCAGGATTACAATGGCCGCTCAATTACACAAAACTATTTAATTCTATATGTGTGCTCGTTCTGCCCTTCAATATTTGGAGCAAAGCCATGTTCACATTAGCCCTTTTATTTATATTTGGATTTAATTGAATAATCCTGAGTGCCTTGAGTAAACTTCGTCTCTCAAATGTTATAATGCTCCTGTTTGAAAAAAAAAAGAAGTGAACTTGGTCGTATTTGTTTGGTGGTGTACTGCAATCTTTTTTCAACCAAAAAAAGTGTGCCTCGAGGTTGAAAAATACAGCATTAGCCTATGTAATATGAACCACCAAACACTACTGATAAATGACAGAACATAAATAATTCTTCCAAATTATCAGCTTTTACTTATTGGGCCAAGTTGCATTATAAATCATGCTTATTTGTGACTGTAATTATTTTTTGCACAACCAAGCACATTGGCACACCTGTTTAAAACGCAGCACATTTGATATCGGAATTGTCCTAATCCTGTTAACAAAATAAAACGTGCGAGATGCAAATAGAACGTGGGGAAGCAGAGAATATGTGTTATAATAATGAATCGGGGGCGTTCATTGATGGCTGTAATTATCAAATGGCTGGTTTTAAAAGCTCATTGATTGATGTCATTAGCTCCATGAGTGATTACTAATTGCTCCTCCAGTATGTTAACCGCACAGCACGCTCCCACACACACCTCGACAAACATTCATTAAACAGACACATGCATACGTCTGTGCATCCAGCAGCTTGATTCAATTAACAGCAGTAGCAGCCAAAGCGTACTGCAAACTGAAGGAATGAAAGTGTACAGAATAGTTTGGGTTTAATTTGATAAGGAAGTATTTTAGCTTACATGTGTATTGAGACCATGTGACTTTGTTGTTATAATGGCTGTTCAAGGATGTCTTTTTTGTTTAATCTCTAATTTGGCTGATATTTGGTACTTCAGTGACAAATAAATACTTAAACTCGTTGTTATCAACTAGTGTACCATTCATTTGGAATATATTTAGCTTTCGATACCAATCTAACTCTAGTAAAAGGACTAGAGTTAGATTGGTATCGGAAGTTAAATATTCCAAATGAATGGCAAATCCCTCCGCTTTAGGCAGAGGGATTTGACTAAACTAAATTAAAATATAAGACAGTATTAAGCATTTATACTTGTACATGGTAATATTACATCTAATTTAGCACTTTAATAATAAATAATGCTTCAGATTTATATGCATTTTTTTGGGACGCTCAAAGACGGTGTTTTTCCCTCAGATTGATGATTTTTGATAACTTTTTAGTTGATTTGATTCAAAACTACTAAAAATACCAAACACTATTACTTTCCTGAACATAACCAATTCAGACTTTTATTCTTTAACACAAAAAATCTAAATTTCTTCCTCCAAATTCCCGAAATCTGCTCCAAATACTACTTTTACTGACAGAAGACTCGGCTGTGGACCCAAGCTGATTATTGGCGATTAGACTGGATCTCGATTGGTTAGAATTACAATTTTGCTTAATTGTACAGCCTTAATTCTTACTAATGATAGTTAAATATGTCATTAATTAGGCCTGAAACGAAATCCTGATGTCGAAAATAAAAATCGGAATGTTTTGGGCTTTGGTAAAGACACAATTTCCGTTGTCTCCCTGAATGTTTTTCCTCAACTCTGCACCAGTCAATATCCCCATTTGTGAAGGACCATTTAAGGGAGACTAATCTGTGCAGGATATGTCTGAAGCTTGTCTCCTTCCCCCTTCTGTTTCTCCGAGTCGCTCCACGGGTTGCACGGCAGGGTTCATTTCGATATGGAACGTCTAATATCACATCCTGGCGGCAAAATTTTGGGAATTTGGCCCTTCTCGGAGCAGCATCCCGCGTCCCTCCACTTCCAACTGTTTTTGTGTGTTTGAGTGTGGCTTTCGGATGTGTGTGTGTGTGTGTGTGTGTGTGTGTGTCAGAGGGTGTTAGGAAGCATGCAGGGGCTTTGGCGAGCAAAAGAGAGCAAATCTGTCAGCTCTCCCAGGGTAGACAACCCTTGTGACCCTCATTCAAAGACATATTGATTCTCCTCTACAGCCAACAGGGGAGGGCCGGGCCGTGGGGGTGTGTGTCTGTGCACAAGTGCTTAACATATCCACATCTTTGCCATTTGCAGCTTAAATAAGAATTCACATCGTTCGACGCAGGTTTGGTTAAGAAGTAGTTAATGCGTTTTCTAGTCTGATCAATGATGTGGTTTGTGCCTCTTACGGCAGGATTTGTTTGCTAAATTTCCTCAATAGATTCCGATATTATTGTTTTATTGTTTATCTCCATACAATGACAATGCTCTGGACAGGCTAAATCGAGCTGTATAAACGTCTAGGTGTATCACTAATATCGCTCAAGTTCATTTTTTAACACCTTATTGCAATAAAAAAAACACATTGAATTAAAACTGGCATAAACGCTGGACATATTTTTTTGTCTTGGATGTCTTGTGCCATTATTACATGTTTTTTTCTGTTTCCGTCCCGTGTGTGTGTTTTATGTTTTGTTTCAAAAATATAAAAACTGGATCAGTCACTGGATCACTGGATTTTCATTTTTCTTCTCGTATCTCTAGCGCAGATGTATTAAACCTATGGCTGTGCCCTTGTTAGCTCCGCCATGTTTCCCCGTCTAATGACTTCTGGGACATCTGCAGTCAACACCCAGAAGACTGTTAGAAACCTTGTGTTTACCCTCAGTAATTGTCAAAGCAGTGTCACACAACAATCTGACCAGGTCCTAAAGGCCAGAGGAGCCAGATTAGAATCGACCTCCAGAATCCTGCTGAAGATGCTCTAACTGCAGTCACTGAACATGGGACGACTGACCGTGGAGAGGTCCCTGAAGCTTCTGAGCAGGGTTCTATAGTTACTTCTGCACTTCATAGATTCTCATTCTTTGACCATATTATTACAGTATCATACTTGCAGTAATGTGTTCTTCTAGTGAATGTATAGTGAGTGAATAATCACTACTGTAAAGCCAGTGTCCTGTAAAAGGCCCGTACAGCAGAGATAACCCCCAGAATAAATAACAGTGCATAGAATACACTTGAATTTGAATAAGATACATGTTTATTCTATCATTTAAAACATCTTATTTGCCAGTTAACACCTAGATTGAGTTGTTTTAGCCTTCTCCACAGATTTGACCTGTACCTTGGCCTGGTGGCGTCATCTGCGTGTCCCCATGGAGATAAAAGAACTTTAATGCCATACTGTGTAAAAAAAATAAACAAAACAGTAACATTACAATTTAATATCTTGCCATATCTATTTTAGTAACAATTAAGCATCACTAGGTAGAGCTGCAAGATGTATTGCAATAAAACTGAAATCGCAATTTGCAAAGACAACAAACATTTAAGTCCTTTGCAAAATATGCTAAAAGCTGCTAATGCTGTAGTTTAGTGCTCTACAAACATGTTCTGAAATGCATGGGATTCTTGGATAAGTCTAACAGTTCAAATTCCAGTCTTCTCTCAAATCTTAACGCTCCCGGATATTTGAACATCATCCAAGTATTAAAACATAAATCGCACATCTAATCGCAATCGCCATGTTTGTCACAACGAGATATAGTATTTTCCAAGAGCCTACGTTCATGTCATACGTATGTGCTTAAATTCGCCCTGTCCCCCTCTCCGGGCGGCCTGTAGCTCTGCAGTAATGGCAGAACAGATCGTGTGAGTGAGAGTGGCGCGCGGAGGCAGGAGGCAAAGACCTGACATTGTCCTCTGGTCTTCTACAGCGTGTTAGGCCGAGCGGCATTACGTCCTTCCCGGGGCGCGCGCTGACCCCGCTCCACAGTGAGAGGTGTAAGCTGAAAAATACTGCCTGCGGTAATGAAAGGCAGGTGCGCCGGGAGCACCGCTGAGTAACAGGGGAAGAGAAAGAGGACAAAAAGAACAAGTGAAAGTCAAAGCAGGTGACAGACGACTGAAAATACATTTGTTTGATAAGTGTGGTTAATATGGCGCGGCACCTCGGGGCACTTTCAACTACAGATTTAGCTGTTTCTTCAGAATCGTGGTCAATAGCTTCATTATAGACGGAGATAGCGGTTCTAAATGTATCTTTCACACTCGCATCAATATGTGGAGGATGCTAATTGTGGCGTCGCCCTCGGGGTTGACAAATTAACCAATGCGATGTAAAAATATTTGTCAGTGTAAATGAACACTGAAATAGCTCTTGGCTTATGGACTTGATAATGCCAAAGCTCAATCTTATGTCCACATTTTTGAACAAAATAAATGCTGAAATTATCATTTCTCCACGTTTTGCATATTTCAAAGTAGTTTGTCGTTCAAGATGACTTCCTAAACCTTGTAATTGCTGCTCCAATGACCAAAAACTCCCAGTAAAAACAGAATGATCTGACTTTAACTGCGTTTACACTGACACACTCACACCACATCGGAACAAAGGGTGAGCGATATTGACAAAAATTAATACATGGATATTTTTTGGAGAGTTTTCCACCAACGATATTCAGATGATATCATGTCAATACAACAGAAATGTCTTTAAAGTATTTGTTGTGGTTTATTTATCAGGCAAATGTGAAAATTCTGTAAAATGGAAGTGCAGAAACATCATCTTACATGTTTCAATACTCTCAATATTAAAATTCTGCATTTCTTCAAAACAGCATTCACAATATTATCCAACTTTTGATACAATGCCCACCTCTAATCTGAAATGAGACAAAACCTTGAACTGAACCTGGTAGTTGTTTTTGCTGAATGTTTACTGTATAGATCTGTATTGTTCCCCACACACACACACACACACACACACACGCACACACACACACACACACACACACACACTGGGCCACAGATGGCACGGCGGTGTCAGGGTGAGAGGGGTTTGTTAGGATCAAAGAGCTCCAGTGTGGCCCCTCCACCCTTCACTTGCTTTCTTCTCCTTCTCTTTCCTCTTTTTCTGTTTGTCATTTTCTACCACCCCTTCCTCCGCTTTCAATCGCGCTTCCTCATCCTCCATCTCCACCCCCCCTTCCTCCTCCACCTCCTCCTCCTCTACGCCAGTCGCCCGGTCTCTGCTCATTTTTTCCCCTAATCTGTCCATCAGAAGTGTGGATAAATTATTCATGGCCTGTGTCTGTCCCCAAAGCCCTGTCACCTCTCTCCGCTGCCTGCGTTCACCGCTTCCTCTGCTTCCTCTTGCCACTGCCTTTGACCAAACCCCTGTCGCTCCACTTATATTGTCCTTATGGCTTCTTGTGTCATTTATTTCCACAGCTTGATATCATTCACACAAAGGACATGTCATATTTTTGTGTTTGTTTTAGTTGCCACAAACGCATGTGCAGTTATTTTTGATACATACGTCTTTTCCCCAAACAAAATCCCCATTAACAATGTCTTCTTCACTTTTTTGTTACTGTTATGGGAAAGTACATTGATAAGATTTTATTTGTGAAACTTCTAGAATTACATTATAAAAGTACAAGTATTGGAATTTACTGTTAACCGGTGTGTGTACTATTCGTGCCACTCCCAAGAAGGAATGTCAAGATTATTTGGTTAGTTGATAATCGTGATTATTTGGGTCTCAATATAATTAAGTAGTTTTAAGTTAGGTTAACAATAAATTTAAAGTTTAAAATATATATTAGCAAAATATAGTCATCTGAATTGAATCTGTACTCCCAAAAAGTTAACCGTACTATCGGTTTATGTCGCATTATCTTTACTTTCACATTCAGAGAGTTTGACTGTATAAATCTGGTCACAGACTAAAATAACAGTAATATTTTAGTTCATGTGAATGAAAGAAAACAAAGGATTTCACCGTTATTTGATCACGTTGTTAATATTTGTGAATAATCGTAAAGTTGTAACATCTTTTTCACAATAACACCAAAATCGTGACATCCCTCTTCCAAAATCTAGATAAACTGTGGTCCTTTGTCATGACTGGCATTCAATATAAAACTTGACATCGCCGCACGTTGTCAAAAATATGAAAAAAAATGACACAATTCACGAGGACCCGATTGAAAACGAGTGCTGAAAAGCCAGTTAACAACGCACTCAAAATAATCTTGTTCCTGATCCACCATTTTCTACCCGAACAATTACAGAGTGGTTTATGTCTGCTAATACTGTCGTGCACTCAGCCCTCAACGCAGAGAGTTTTTTTGCGCGGATAAAGTTTGTTGTGGAAAGCTATTAATCATAAGAAATCCCGCTGAATACAAAGTTAGGGAGTGCAGTGATTAGTGATAAATTGCCTCGTATCTCCCTTGTTGGTATATGTTTGCGTGCGGCGGCTGGTTTTCCAAAGTGAATATCTCGGGGAATCTCTCTCTCGCTCTCTCTTCCTCCCTCTCTCCGTAGATGGGCCTGTCTCAACCACTCAGGCCCCTGGTTAGCGCGACGATTAATACGTTTTAAAAAATGTCCCCTCCACTTTCCCCTGGTGTCGGATCCTGTTCACTATTCAGGGCAGGTTGGTGCCACATCAGCAGCCCACAGCTCTGTGCCGTTGGAGGCTGATCAATCTGCACCGCGCCTCGCACTGATGAATTACACGAGTCCGGACAGAACCAGGGGGGAGGCCAGCGCTGCAGGGGGGCTCGCCCGGAGAGATGACTGGATAAGAAAATATTACGGGATAATGGAAATAAAAAGACATACAGAAAGGAAGTCAGGTGTCAAGTGTGTCAGAGGGATGTCGCTGCAAATCATGTGTAAGTGTTGAGGTCGTCAAAATCCTACAGGCCAATTACTGATACGACAAGGACGCTTTTATTCATGTGAAATGTCCAATATTATTTTCAAAGCACTGATGTTTTCCAACGTTTTAATAAAGACAATTTCTCCTTCGAGCTCGAGCAATAGGAAGACAAGAAATACAGTGTCAAGTCATCAAACATTGAGGGTACTATATAAAATCACATCCATAAAGACAATTTCTCAAGCCAAAATGTCATAGAATAGAAACTTAGTGTCACAATTCATGGTGAACATACCAACACGTGATTTTTTTCTTACTTTGAAGCAAGTGATCACCTTTGTACATTTACTTTGTTTCATTCATAAGTCTCCACCTCTCTCATTTATTCCCCTCCATTTTGGCCCAGAATACCGACAAGATTAAACTTTCTCGTAGGTGGTTCCAGCCTCTCAGAGCCCGAGAATATATGTGGAATATATATTTCTGCCTCCCGTGCTGTCCCCCCTCGTTGCTGCCGGTGATAAATCCATTGCTATCTATGACAGCTTTGTTGCCTCTCGAGGCCCCTCCTGCCTTGTTTGGCCGTGATTCGCGGCGACAGCTTTAGGAGCGTGTCTTTATTTAAGAGCTGCTGTAATTACACAGGCTTTAGCATATGTAGACGGCCAGATATGATTCAAACTGCCACGGCCGCGCGAGAGGGGAGAAGCTCAACCGGTGAACGAGAAGGGAGATAAAACACAATTGCGAGTCGACAAGGGAAAAAGGATAGAGGGGCAAGCGAGGAGACGGAGGAGAGGAGAGATAGGGGCAGACTGATAGAGCAATTGAGAGACGAGGAGAGGGCAGTCGGGAGGGGGCCACGGGAAGAGATATGGTTTGGCAAATAAAAGAGGAGCGCGGCGCTGCTGCAAACTGTTCGCCTTATGATGCCTCATTAGGGCTTAGGGCTGCAGATAGTGCCTGTTAGAGAGATCTATGGCCCCGGCACCCACAGACAGACAGAAGGGGAGAGGAAGCCGGAGCGAGGCGAGAACACACAGTAAAACTCTGAGGAAACACACAAAATTACTAATTAAAGCATTGGTCTATATAGAACTCGGTCGGTTCCAAAGTAAAGGCATACTTATATATTTTTAAACATTACAAGTTTATATTATAAGGCATAGGATAAACCATCGACAATAGAGGAAAGAAAGAGTCAAAAGCCATTCTCAAGCCAGGATAAATCTGAGTAAAGAAGGAAAAACCAGTGAAAAACTTACTGTACATGTCAAATATACTAATTACTACTATTACTATGCGATTTCATATCCATTCATGATTATGTCTCAACACAATAGAGTACGAATGGTGCAAAGTTACACATGTAAATATGGACATTGTGAGGA
This sequence comes from Eucyclogobius newberryi, assembly GCF_026437365.1. Classification (NCBI taxonomy): domain Eukaryota; kingdom Metazoa; phylum Chordata; class Actinopteri; order Gobiiformes; family Gobiidae; genus Eucyclogobius; species Eucyclogobius newberryi. The sequence goes on from NW_027315746.1 coordinate 16,291,377, forward strand.
GGAAATAAATGTAGTCAAGGTAAAATCAACATTACAGTGTGTTGGAAATACTGTAATAAACATATGACACGTTCACACACTATTTAAAGCTGTAAAGGATGGTTAATCTGTAAAGTAGCATTCCTCACTAATCACTGACAAAGAATTTACAATTTAGAATGTTGCCTAACAGCAAGCGGGACGCCAGTTACACTTTCAACCTATTTAGCATAAAAGGATAGCCACAAATTGCCTTGAATGTAGAACAAAAAGAGCAGTAAAGATAATGCATCAGACACATAGTGAAAGTGTCGCTCCTCTTGTCCGTGTGTGACAGAGATAGCGGCGTGGCACAGCAGCCGGCTCCACTCGCGCTAATTAGGAGGTGGACTTTAACAAGCAGAAAGGGAAGGAGAGCAGGCCAGAGACACCGAGGCTGCACTGTTAATCCCGCGTCCATTGTCAGCCGTTACAGGAGAACCGTGTTGGATGTCGAACCGAGCCAGGCGGCCGTAAATCTGTTATGTAGACCTTTGCAACAATACGCACAGATGCAGAGGCACATGACACAAACGTAGCGACTCTGTGACGAATGGCTGTGATCAGCGAGGCCACACAAATCAGCCGCATAAGTCACACTCGAATAATGAAGAGACGTTTCGCCGCAGTTACCAAAAGCATTAAATCGCAACCTGTTGTTTTGATCACGGAAGGCCCCGGGCTTATCTGCCAAGCTACAGGTGTGTGTGTGCGTGTGTCGCCTTTATGGGCTGATGGCTATCTTTATCTTGTAGTCACATACAGGTCCTTTGTGGCCCGCTCCTGATTAGCTGTCCTTACATATGCCTGACCGTAAATCTGTCACAGGAATCAATTGTAGCAGTAATGGGGCCATGCAAAACAGGAAACGGTGAGAGTTTTCAAATGTGTTTGCTAATTATCCAGACAATATTTTCTTCTATTTCAATGATTATCTTTGGTTTCAGACTGTCATGTTCCACATAAAACATGCTTGCCAACAGAGAAACTGAACACATGCATTAGCGCTGCCATGGCCACCGCCTCTATCATCTTTAACCACACCATTCAAAGTACTGTGTCCATAGAGGTTGGTAAAATTCATGCAAACCTCCTGTTGGCTTAAACACATGTTTCAAACCACAGTCATTTCCCTAACTGGTTCTTTGTCGCCGCGGAGCACGGACCTGAGGTGCTGATCATTGTCATGATGGGCTGTTGAGCGTGCAGGACGCCTGGCAGGTAGCTGGACTCCTCTGGGTGTGAAGACTGGGGATTTTTTTTTTTTTAAGGCACTGAGACAATCCAGTTGAAGAAGTGGCATTTCTCAATCTCATCAGATAATATCTGATGATGTATGTTAGTGTTGGGAGAAAAGTACAAGCATTAGCTCAGGGTCTTTATTTTCAACCACTGCCAGGGAACACTTTCAGTGCTTTCAGATACTGCCAAGTGTGCCTGTACAATTTGCCCACACCTACAGCACTGAGGGCCACAGATGATGACAATAAAGTGAATCATTGGAAATGTTGCATTTGATGTAGTTTTGATCCACACCTTTAATAAGGCTTGGAACATTAATATTAGGTCTGTATCTCATCAAAATGTTTGTTATGTAGGTTATTATAGCAGATTTTTTCAAATTTTACTGTAAAAAGTAAAACATTTGTAGTTTGGGCCAATTAAGCATTTGGCCCCCGGGCCATATTTAGGACATCCCTGGATTAGAGTGTTCTGAGCAAAACAATGAACATTGTCAAATTGAAAGACCCAGGCAGTGACACGAACATTTTTTGCCATCTTATGTACCACATGTTTTAGGTAGCAGTATATTTTCAACCTTTTTTCTGGTTGTGGGTGAGTATTGTACAATGAACTATTAAAATGAGTGAAGTTTCAATTTGACTTTGTAGTTTTTTTGGAACATTACACTGCAAGTTGTTTTTTTTATCAGAACTTTTTGTTTTTTTCTAAGGACAACATACTTGATATTCTCGTATTATATTGTAGGCAATAATCTCCAACCATAACGTGAACCCTTTGAATGATTGAAAAGTGATTACGTAACATCGCCTAATAGGAATTTAACTGGGCGTGAAATGTTTGGTCCTACTCTGGTCGTTCTTCCTAATGGGACCTATTGACTCCATGTGCAATCAGGCCACATCACTAGTATATGTACAGTAGATTAGAGACTTCACTTCACCACAACTCTGCTCAGATCTATTCATCACTTTTGTTACCTCTCCTCCACTTTGCAATCGGCACTCCAATTGAAAAGGCAACGACATTTGGAGAATTAAACTTGTTGACAAAGTGGTTTACAATACATAATGATCACAACAATACAAAGAAATGATTAAGGTATAATGCGATCGTTTACGCAGCCTTTGTTTATCTCGGCTGCTCGCGCTACAACAGCAGGTAAACAGTCAGGCGGCTTGTATCGCCCGTGTGATTCAGCGGCGGCGGCGGCGGCGGTGGCGTGCGTTTCCGAAATGGTAATTTGCAGAAATGAAAACTTAATCAAGCGTGCTGCAGAAGTGGCCCTGAATAATTTAACAGGCGAGGGGAAGATGAGAGAGTGAGGAGGAGAGAATGGGAGAGAGGGAGAGAGGGGAGGGTGTCTGCAGGGAGGATGAGATGGAGAAGGAAGGGAGCGATGGTTAGGAGATAGTCTAATGACAAAAACGAGAAAGATTTGGACTATTATAGAAGCCTTTGGTCCTTTCGCCCATAAAAATGAAGATTAGATGTGGGCAAAATGCTCGGATAAAACAAAATAAACACATATTTTTCATTTGATCATGGTTCGTGTATTGCCTTGAAGATATTATTAAAGCTTCAGATCACTGCCACTGGTGGAATCTACCTGCCACTCACTCACGCAGAGAGATTGACAGAGGCTGACCAAGAGAAAAAGTATCTGGGGGGGTTCCTACAAACCCAATAAGTAAAAATCCTTCATATAAGGCGGTCCTTACAGCTCAATATTTTGGACATGGCATTGCACTGTGACGACTACTGTTTCTGAACGTTTCATTGTTTGATTTTCTAACTTTCTGTTGGTTGGATCAACAATTCTGAGAAGCCCTGTGAGGAAAGTAGCATTCTGTCCCGTGCCAGTCAAACACCGCCAGCTCAGCTCTTGTTATCTTGTTATATATGTCATCAAAGGTACATTACTCCTTACAACAGATGCATGGATTTGACTGGACTGGACTAGAATGCATTCACATGTCTCCAGGTACTGATGGAACATAAACTTCCTTCGGTCTTGAAGGTCAAATCAAAGACAAATTCCCTTACAATACAGTATACGTGACCTATCTTCTTCCTTTCTCTGCTGTTTCCTTTGACTCCAGGTGGGTTAAGGGGTAAATGCTGATGCACTATCCTTAAACAGACATGACTAAAACTTGACTTGACTAAAACTTGAACTAAATCCCTGATAGATCCTCTCTTTTTGCCTACTTTCCAGCTCCCACAATGTTCATCTTGTGTGATGCACTGATCAAGGCAGTGTATGAGCAACAACAAATCTTCATTTAAAAGAGTTGATCTTTTTCAAATGCTTTGTGAGAGGCTAATGAATTACTTAGCCCGAGTTAAACTTTTAATATCGGCTGTCTCCTCCAGCTTTGATTAATTCCTCAGCCGCGGAAGGAAAGAGTTTCATTAATACGAAAGCCATAAAGCCATTAGTCTTGCGGCAGGAAGAAAGCCCATATTTGGATGTTACGGATAAATCCTGTGGAGAATAAACGTTTGTCTTAGCTTTTCTAAAACTGATAAGAAACAAATAATCACCTGACTGATTTTCCTCAATAAATATTTCAAAGCAACTATGTTTGATAAATTAAACACTTTATTTTTTACATGTTATGTTGTATGGTTTTGGCATATGTTTAGTGCTAAAGACCAAGGTTATTTAAGTAAATGTCCACAGACAAGAAGCAAAATACCACTCAAGTAAAAGTAACACATACGAAATTAACAATAGAAAAAGATTGAAGTACACGTATAAAAATGTTCTTTGAAGCAAAAGTATTCAACTTAGATTTTAGAGTCAAATGTTGTGATCGTGATAAAGAATGTTGCTGATTTTTGGTCAACAGAAGCGACTAAATTGATTCTTAACAGTTTCAAATTCATTATTCATATATTTTTTTCTTTGCTCAAAGCCCAACTCTTGTCTGAAGAACCCTCAGCCAACACAAACGTCTCAAATCATAAAGACTTTGTACTTTTGAATCCAGTTAGTGAAGCAGAAAGTACAGATACTTGCTTTCAAATGTAAAAGTTGTTTTGCGCAGTTTCGTCTGCGCCGACTTGTTGCGGTTTTCCGTGTGGTCAGGCACAAATTCAAAAGTACAGATACCTAAAGGTTATACAGTATCTTTAGGTATAGCACAGTTCCTTTAAAAACACTTTTAAAGGAACCCAAAAAATGAAATGATAGTATAGAAAGTAAAGGAGCATGTTGAAATGCTTTTGCAAGTATCTCGCTGTGCCTGTCCGAAGCCTACTTTAGCAGATTGAAGTGAGACTGAACTAAAGACCCAGTGAAAGCCTTCTCTAATGGAAATGATGTGTGTGTTTGTGTGTATGCGACGTGCCAGCCTTTTGTCACAAGGCCTGCCATTTTAGTAAGTACCGCTCAGAGCCGAAGAGGGACAAAAAGTCTCTCTGCCTCACTCACACACACATACAGACGGACCAGGAGCAGACTCCGAATTTTATTAAGTACCCTTTAGAAAGAGTGAGAGTGAAACAAGAGGGGAAAAGTCACAGGCAGCATGGTAATCAGGCCTATCCGAGACGAGGAGGAGATGAGGAGGGGAGCGGGACGTTTTTGTTACCGAAGAGAACGAAAGGTTTACATTCAAGAAAGAGCCGATTCCTTTGAGCAAATCAATGTTGAAGAAGTAGCTTGAATAGAGATACTTTGAATTTTATATGGGCCTTGCTTTCTCTGAACAGATATCATCAAATTACTCAGAATCTGTGTTAAGTTTACTGTGATATTTTAATGGATCGTCAAACTTCTGTACTTTTTTCTGTCCTTTACGTTCATGGTTTCCCATCTTGAGTTTCTATGGAATTATTGTACTTTACAGTTTGAAATAAACTTATCAACAAATGCCCAATGAAAATTAAAGTTATTTTATCCAACTTTACTTTTCGTCTTTTCCCTGTTTTGAAATATATAAAACCGAACAAAAAAACTCACACAAAAAACAGATCTCAACCAGAGAAAGAATGCAGAAAAATGGCAACAAAGGAAATTAAATTATGGCATATATTGTCCAACCTAAATCTCCGATTTGGTCCTAAATCTGTGAAATTTCTCAATTTTAACATGAAGTCCGATTATACTACTGCCTCCAAAACTACTACTTCTGCAATTAATTTCAAAGTAAAATGTGTAAACCAAGTATAAAGACCAAAACCACAATATTATAAAATGTTTTAGATTCGACTTTATTATAAACAGCCGCATTTACAGTAGGTCTTCAATTTCCCCTGAGGCCACAGGGAGAGAGATCTTGAGGTCACTGCATGGCTGGACAGGAGACAGTGGGAGGAGGCAGAGGAGATAGGACGCATGATTGCCTGTTCCCTGGAGCACCCTGTACCACACACGGGGGGCGACGGCCCGAGCGCGGGTGGCTGTCTTGTTGGCCAGGGTTTCTGATTTCACGGCCTACTGGGTGGTGGCATTCAGCGCCTATCACACAGCCCTATTCACCCAAACACACTCAAAATGACCCGTCCCCTCTGGCCTGTCCACCTCCCGTCTCCTTGTGCTGGAAGGAAATAGCATCAGAAAAAACGTTAAATCTCTGTAATTTATAGAACAGAGTAGTTTGAAGAGTTAAGTGTATTTTATTGCTAAGTTGGGGGTCTAATTGTTGTTGCCAGTCTGACTAGTGGTCTTGGAGTTGGGGGAAAAAAACCTACATATTCCTTGCAAGTCTGTAAAGTAGCAAAGGCAGCAGCTTGTACGTTTGAACATTTACAAAAGACTTTAAAAAAGAGGTAAAACTATCACATTTTAAGCGTGTGAATGAGTTTTACCCGAGTACGTAAATGTCTAAGTTGTGAATTGCACATTCTGTTTTGTCTGCATTGTCTTGTCGTCTTCTTTGTGGCGTTTCATTGTGCGTAGAAACGAAGACAAAGACGTTTTAAACCTGCTGAGATAATAACGTTTTAGAATTGTCTGCTATCTTTTCACCGTGTGATCCAACTAATGCCCCAAGTTCTCCACATTGACTCACTTGTTCTGCCGCTCTATCCAGTGACAGCCAGCTCATCAAGAGAAATGGCGGAGTGAGAATTAGCATTTTGAGTGAGTGCGTCCCCTAAAGTCGAGCCACATAATGCGTCCTCCGTTTGGACAAATGATAATTGATAGAGAGCGTAAGACACAGGGAACAGTGGAGGGGTTCCAAGTCGCGGCTGTGGGGTCCTCGGGGAGGGGACTAAAGGTCATCTGCGACAGAGTGTTGCCGGGGTCAGAAAACAAGGGGTCCTGGACACATTCACACCCACTGAAGCTACTTTGCACTTTCTTTCTCAGCCATTCACTCTTTGTTTGCGGCAGAATTTAGTGCTGGACAAACCATCTGCACCGTCACCTGCCTCTTATTTGACTTCACACACAGTTTCTCTGTCTCTTTAAGGCCTATAAAACCACAGGGAAGTCTATTTGCTAAATGTCAGTCCCTTTCTCCCACTTTCCACACTGTAGAAGTAGAATAGAAACAAATAGGGCCGATCAAAACTAGTAGTACTTTCAGGTCTTTATTTTAAGTTGCAAAACTCTCTAAAACATTGTGCTCAAGTGTCTAAAACTAATATTTCCTCCAAAGTATACATTTGGGGTAGAAACAAAAGCAAGTTTAATGGATCGACTGTGATTTGGCAATGGCAATAAGACTTTTCCGATTCTGATTCTGTTGCTCCACATGCAAAATTGTTATAGTGGATGGAAGTAGTCGTTATATCAAAAGTTGAATTTCAACATAGTTTGTATTTTACGAAAGGGGATGAGAACAGTTCCCTCCAACCTTCTCACCTCATCCTCACTTTTTTACGTACGGACTGAATAAAGTCATGTCTCCTTGATGAAGCTCCGGATGTGATTTAGTGGCAGACGGCTCTCTGCACAAGCTGTTGAAATATCACTTTAGTAGATTTAGTTTAGGACAATAAAACACTGTCCAAACGTAATTAAAAAACCTGCATGCTCCTTCCTTACAAGTCATTAACCTCCTGCGATACATTTTAGAAATCGCGCCATAAAGAGCAGAGATTTTAATGGGCACAAATCAAATATGGCCCACGTTAATTTAATTAAGCCGTGCCACCCAAACGTCCGGCCTTGATCCAAATATTTGAGAAGAGCAATACTTTTCCTCCTTCTCCAAGTTGATTAAAATATGTGATATTTGACATTAGTTTAGTTTTTATGGCCAGTGAGGTAATTGATTGTGGGTAAATGGCTTGTCAGAGTGCTGCGTGAGTGATGTAATGCTATGAAGTCTATCGTTTGAATTGCCCCGATGCCTATTAGGAGAAATCGACTTCTGGGCCCATTATTTGATTATCTTGCAGGAAGTTTAGAGAAGGCATCTCACTGGACATTACCACTTTAATTTTTTTGTCTATGGCTGGCACTTATTTCTGCCGTTAAACTGCCAAAGACGAAACCTCAAATCAATGGGGCACAGTCAGACAACTTTGTCATATTGGTGTCCTCTAAAATTATATTATCCATTGTACAGGCCATTTTACAGATTGGTAATGGTATGAATAAAAGAGTATTCATCTTGTCTTCGTAAGTAGAATAGTTTTGAAGAAGAAACAACAAAACTAATGGTATGGTTGTGTTATTTGAAGATACACTTGTGTTTTGAAGAAAGAAGAAATTGCTTTTTAATCAAGTAATGGCAATTGTTCTGTTGATATACAATCAATCTAAAACAAACTTTTACATGACCTGTCTTTTCTGTAACTGGTTGCAAAACGTTAACAAAGTCCTCAATTTGTTAAAGGAATTAGCTTGTATATTATATAGTAATCTGATTAGAAAATACGTATTTAGATATCCAAAAAGTCCTAATTCGAAAATGAAACAACTTCTGTTTTATAGTTGTTATATATCTAAACTCAATAAAAAAAGACTGAAACGTCCAAAAAGTTCACATATATTTCATATACTGTATGTATACATAAGTCAACATTCAGCTAAAAGCATCTTTTGATTAATGTGATGTGTTTGTCTTTGTTGTCACTTGTTTAAGGCTCCATACCACAGCTGCCATATCCTTTTTGATAAATAAAGCTCCCCTCGAGCAGCAGCAGCAGCGCCTCATTTATAGCCTTTAATCACACAGTGTCATGTTCCCATAGGCTGTGAAAGCACTTGAACACGTTTCACCGGGTCCCGCATCAAGGTGCAGCTCTAATACCTGCTCCTAATTAACACGCATTTAAAAATACTCACGATGCAAATTAGCGTTAACATCCTGACGCAGAGTGTAGGGGCGCCCAATGACAAGACAAGATAATTCGTCTGATGCATATTTATCTCATGCTAATTGGCGTGCATGGCTAAAGAAAAGCGCACACTTAATTAATTGACACGGAGGGGGGCGAGAATGAATGGGAGCCACTCAATCTGGAGAGAGGGCGACAACAGCCCAGAGGAGCGGAGGTGGAGGGATGTTGATATGAAAACATGTATGAAATATTAATTATAGGTTCAATCATGTACAAACTGCTGAGAGAGTTTCAAATTGTCAAAAGAACTATGGCCACCAACTTTGTGGGATCGGTTTCATTGTTTTTGATCATCTGCAGCTGCTTAATTAATGGCTGTGAAATGGATTTTATATTTTTATTTTAGGCTTTTAAATATATTAAAGGAGACACATTATGCAAAATCATCTTTAATGAGTTTTTAACCTTTTTGCATCAGTGTTTCCTTCTCATTAGTTTACTCAAAGTTGTATTTGGATTGATTCATACATGTTTGAGTAATCCTTTCTTGTCTTGAGGTTTGAGGGCTCAGAAAATTCCTGTTTTCACCTCCCCCCTATCCCTGCCCAAATCCTTGTACTTAGTAATCAAAAACACAGAGTGATACATGGAGAGTTATAAAATGCCTCGTAGCGTCTTGGTTACTATGATGAAATGCCACTACTTATCATTTACAGTTTTAAACAGGAAGTCAATGGACCTGTTTCTAATATTAAATCATTTTAGATCAATATTGTTATTTACAATGAACAAAATGTAAATGTTGATCTACTGGTACTTATGTTATGTTTTTCAGGTACTTATGTAAATACTAAATACCTGGGAAAAAAAAAAAAAAAAACACAAAATGTCTCCTCTAATTTATAGTTTTTATTAATTTAACGTATTCTTCTCAGTATTTTACAGAGATTTGTTTTATTTGCCAGCTCAAATCCATATGGAATCAGTTTGCATTTGCTGAGAAATAACTCTAGCATATGTTTGTGATCTCATGATAGAAATCTGTTATCTGTTAATATGACACTAAAAGCATTGATTGTGTGTTTTGACCCAAGTGGGACATGGTGGATTTCCTAACAGGGCTCTAAACGCTTGTCCTACTTGTGTGTCTCATTTCAAGCTGTTTTTGTCCCTAAAATGGCTGTGTCCGTCCTGCTCGCCCCGTGTAATTCAGCTTGTGTCGTAGGACCTGTTTTAATAAGGGGCCCTCCAACACACACATGCGCACGTATCTCATTTATTTGTTTACGGTCTTCTTTTTCCAATGGGAAGTGATGGGACGTAGGCGCTGGACTTTTCACGCCTGCCACGCTCTCCGCCTCCTCTAACCCCTCCCTCTTCTGCTCCACCCGTTCAGGACGCTCCAGAACAAAAAAAGTGAGAATGTTTTTGAACACACATCCATTTTGAGCCACAGATGGTCTTTTGAATGGGACCGGGGCTTGAATGTGGGAGTTTACCCTTCGCCTTTCGACCCCGCCCCCGTCCCGCCGCTCTGTGTCCACGCAGCCGTTTAGTTTCTGCGTTTTTATTCTTTCTTTGTGCTGCGCAACTTTGTCTTTTGTGTTGGACCCACGGCCGCTGACTCTCTCTGCCTTCTGCTCATCTGCCACGCACTCACCCTCTGCTTACTGGGCTGAAAATATACAATTACCAGTGCAAACACAACTGAAATTTCGCAAAACAGAAAACGTTTTCTTTTATTTTTTGTTTTGTTTTAGTATCTCTGCTTTTTCTTTTGTAGAATAAGGGATTCATGAATCAGTTGCAATTCTGAGCACAATATGAACCAATGCAGAATAAGAATAGTGCCTTGAGATCTTTGACTTTTGAGGTTTATGCAGCTAAACAGATAAAGCATTTACCCCTATCCTTTGAGTTGAGTGGGTGCTTTTCATTGGTTTCAACCTCCCTTGTTAATATAAACTACACAATTTAAATCCAAATATGTTATATATGGAATTGGTGCTCTCAAATTCCTTCAAATCAGTGTGTATCATGGATTTGCACATTATAATATATTTGGCGCACACTCTGTCATAACATTTAGAGAATGCCTGCAGTGTGACCCCTTGTTGAATTGTTCTGTAACCCTAAACCTATCTAACACATCTGCATCATCATGCACCATTGCAATATCCTCAATGTAATCTCATCCTAAAGCCTCCTTAAAATATGGCCTTAACACAAACACATGGCCACTCAAATTAGTCAGGGGAACACTTAGATGAGAAAAATCATTGCTACTGTTTGGAAATGATAAAACCCCAGCTGCCTCTCACCCACATGCATGCATATAATCACTGCTATAACATGTATTAGCTTTCTGCTTATGCCACTGGAGAGGGCAGCTGTCCGACTTGGTGGTCCTCCTGGTCAAGTCATATGATGAATTTTACTTGTATGTAAAGTGTAACTAGAGCCCATTCCTAGTGAAGTCTTGTTTTATTGTTACACATTCTTTTGTACATGTTGGGTTAGGTTTCGCCCAGTCACACAGCTGTAGCCAAGGCAATTGTCCTGTTGCTATTCATACTGGATTAAAAATGATTACGGTAAGTGTATAGTTAGACTTAACTGTACAATCCAAAAGACAAAAAGTATATCCATTTCCAAGTTTAGTGATACATATTTGACTGTGTTTTGTGACAGTTGCAAGTAATTGATTGCATTGTGCCCCAAAAGTGCTAAAACATAGACCGTTGTTACAGTGAGACGCTATAATTACTTAAACTAGTTGTGGAGTAAATGCCTTCCAAATTATTGGGCCAATAACGAGACTGACCATTCACCTAAACTACAAAATGTGTTGTACAACTTGAAAGCAAAGACAATAAAAAACTTTAGCTCTTTGCTTACAAAAGAATGAAGTTTTTTAAGTTGTTATTTTTAACATCTAGTGTTCTGTGTGTATCCCCCACAATAGCGCAAAGCATATTTATACTTCCACCGCAGAGGTAAAGGGGATAGACACCTCTACTCTCCGTAGGTGGCTGGGGTAATAAACACACTAGCTGTCTGCCTGTCTTGCCTTCTTGGCAGGTTGAGGCCTACTTAACCAGGCGAAACCGCGGCTCTTTTCTAAGTCCCTTTGAATGCTGCCCTTTGTCGGCGACACGCTACCATGTTAATGTCATGTACCGTAGAAATTGCAGCGGCTATGGCTATTACCTTCGGCCGCTAAAGTACAGAGAGAAAGAGAGCGATCGGGGTTGCCACAAAAACCCTGCCAGCTTCAAATGCGCACCATAATTGCATTGCTGTGAAGAGGGTTAGCCCCCCTTCCCCTTCGCAACACTCTCCATATCTCCTGCACCCCTCCCTCTCTCCCCTCTACTCTCTTCTACCGCCGTCTTTGGCTTTTTTGTGTGTGCGATTTGTCCCTTAAGCCGGCGTAACGTCTCGGGCCAGGCCGCAGAATGTGGAGAGCAAATTGGAGGCAGAGCGTGAACAATGGAACATGCTTCGCTGCTGGGGCATTCTTCTCCTTTACTGGGAACAGTGGGAGGTGTAGAGGGAGAGAAAGTCATTTTAGTGAGGCTATAGTTAAGGCCTGGACATGTCCGCATGTAGATAGTCAGATCTATGAGCGTTGTGGGAAAGGCGTTTAAAAGGCGGGAGTTTGCGAGGAAAGTTTGAAACAACAGAGGATGAGCGTGGGTAGGGGCATTGTCTTGGAAGTTGTGTCCAGCCAAACTTCTTTTCATGTACCTGTATGTTACAGCATGTGTAGTTTGATCATGGGGGAGGTGAGGGGATCCTGACTGAGGGAGATGAGAAGAAGGCACCATACTGCAGCTTATACAGTGTGCAATATTCACAGTAAAAGTTACAAAAAGAGAGACGGACACAACAGGAGAGCAGAACAAAACCACAAGAAAAACATGAAGATGTAAGATGGAAACTCAACAAGAAAAACACAGAAATACTTTATTGTTGGTTTAAGTTATAGGCCGCCGAACACAAACATAGTACTTTTTCTACTACAATACATACTATAACTATTTGAATGCAGTAGGCCACACACTCAGAGGTGAAAGTTAAGTAGGACAAAGTTGTTTTATCCACAACTATAACTACTGCTACTGTATGAATGTCTTAATCTTAAAAAGGGGTAAGTGCATATGAGAAGCAGTTGGTGAAGCAGTGTGTATCATTCCCATTGAGTCCACAGATTAGCCACAGAGGAAGCTTAGCTGTTCCTGGTCCTGGTTGTTTGATGTTTCAGGAGGCCTAATTTGATTTTTCACCTCCCATTGTTTTAGCACTGTGTGCCTTTAATCCACTTTAAAGTGGAGACAGCTTTTATCCCTTTTCTCTGCCTCTCTTCCCTCTCTCTACTGCCGCATTGTCTTTGTTCTAGACATTTGCCCAGAAAAATGAGCAATCTCTAAGTTTGTGGATATCATTTGCAATTTAAAATCTCAACATTTACCAAAGCTTCTTATTATGTGAAGTCTTTTGATGATGAAATTAGAAATGTAAGTTTTGGGTGAAGTATAAATGTCAGAATGCAAACTTAGACCCTCAGATAGGGACTCACAAACTAACTAACTGTGGACTCACAGTTCTTTCTTAGAACACACATCTTTGAGTCTAGTTTAGCATTAGATCATTCCACGCCACCATGGACTGCACCACATCCCAGCCTCCATTGCAGGCTGTATTAACCCTGAAGAAAGGGCCAGTGGAGGGGCTGAAGAATGGCCAGAGAGGGGAGGAGGAGGTAGAGATTGTCCCGAGCGAGAACTACCCCAATGCACCCTTGCCTTACCCCAACCCCCTCCTCCTGCTGCCTTTTTACCCCTCACTGAAAACAGCCAAATGACCAGCCCCTTGGCTCAGTGACTCTGGTCTTCCTACAAGAGAGCTTAATGCACCCAACCCACCAAACTGTTGTATTGTCACCGCTACCCCCGCTGCACCCACACAAGGCTTTAGAAAACACCACACACATCAAGTTCCTTTGTGTCGATCCAGACTAACAAACTGGGTGCATTTACATCCACCTACGTCAACATCCGTCCAACTTTTACTCATCTCCATTGCTGGGTGTGTGGAGGAGCATCACAGGGGCTGGGACAAGGAGGGGTTCGGGTGAAGATGGACAGACTGTCAGCACATGTGTTGGCTGTCTGAGCCCACTCCTGTATTTAAAGAACCATCTGTGCGCCGTTACAGACACTCACTGGCTTTGTGACCCGCTGCAGTCCTTTTACAGAAGTGACGAAATGTTTGACCACAACCGTACATCTAGTTTTCTGTATGTTTCAGTGTTGTGTAGGTTCAGAGATGACCATGATCAGTCTTCCTGACATTGGTCGACAAAAAATATACTTGCACAATTGAACTGCTTTTTACTTATTTCTGAACTCTTCCCATGTACAAAAGACAGCATATATTACACACACAAAATGGGCTAGGGCAACACAAAGTTTACTTGCAATACCTATACAACTTCACAAGAATATTCACCTAAGAAGCCCTTTTTAAGAGCTGGCAAATCCAAACACGATTGGCTTTCTAACAATGAAACATGAAGCATATCTGTATCGTTACAGTAATTGCGCTGCTCCTTTACAGCGTCCACGAGTGTGTGTGTGATGGATTATCTGTATAAAGGACTCAGCGGTGCACTGATATCTATGCTCACAACTCACAGCAGGATGCGCATAGTGGCACGTGGTCCGGCACTCACACAGAAGCAGAGATTTGGTGTCCAGCGGCGCGTGGATGGGGAGCTGTGACCGGCTGTGTGTGTTTCTAAAAGCGGCCTAATCCTGGCAGAGTGCCCCTGATAGGTCTAATGACACTCTCTATGGGGGGGCTGCACCTGTATGTCCAATAGTGTCTGCTGCTATTACCCCACACTACGGCACTTAAACATGATACTTTTGATGCCTTCATAATAGAAATACCCCTACGGTTGTGGAGTCTGTGCCTTCGAAAGACATTTAACCAACGTTCACTCAGATCTCGGTGTGGCCTCCTTTCATAGATAGTTCTGGGACCCAATTAAATGTTGCAGTGACCCCAGTGAGTCCTGCTCTGTCGGCTTGAGAGATCAGCGGTGCTCCGTGGGGCAGCAGTGAATGCTCCAGAAAGCCTCCGTGCCCAGTTAGAGCTGTGGCCGAGCTCGGAGGGAAGGACGGAGACGCTCGCCTGTCGAGGGGTTTGGAAATATCTTACAACAATAGACTCATATATCAAAAGTATCTACCAGTAGCATCTAATGGGCCACTTGCTTTGGTCTTTGCTACTATCTTTTTCTCTTTTATCTTTTTTATCTTATTCTCTGACGACTCTGCCATCATCGGACTCATCACGGACGACGATGATACGGAGTACAGAGGACTGGCGCAGGACTTTGTGGACTGGTGTCAGCGGAACCACCTCCTCATCAACGCGGGGAAGACCAAGGAGATGGTGGTGGATTTCCGCAGACGCCACCCCACTGCCCCCTCACCAGTGAACATCCAGGGACGGGACATTGAGAGAGTGGACTCATACAAGTACCTGGGTGTTCATCTGAACCACAAACTGGACTGGACTCATAACACAGACGCACTGTACAGGAAGAGCCAGAGTCGGCTCTACCTCCTGAGGAGACTCAGGTCTTTTGGAGTGACAGGGCCACTCCTGAAGACCTTCTACGACTCTGTGGTGGCATCGGCCCTCCTGTATGGTGTGGCCTGCTGGAGCAGCAGCATCACAGAGAGGGAGAGGAAGAGGCTGGACAGAGTCATCAAGAAGTCCAGCTCCGTCCTGGGCTGTGCTCTGGACTCGGTGCAGGAGGTGGGGGACAGAAGGGTCCTGGCCAGATTCACATCTATGCTGGACCATGAGTGCCACCCCTTGCAGGACACTCTCTCCGCTCTGGAGAGCAGCTTCAGTGAGAGACTGATCCACCCTCGATGTGTGAAGGAAAGGTTCCGTAGGTCTTTCCTTCCTGCTGCTGTCAGACTTTATAACAAAAACTGTTAGTACTGAACACTCGCAATACTGACCTAACCTAATACTGATGT
Organism: Eucyclogobius newberryi; assembly: GCF_026437365.1. Lineage (NCBI taxonomy): Eukaryota > Metazoa > Chordata > Actinopteri > Gobiiformes > Gobiidae > Eucyclogobius > Eucyclogobius newberryi. The sequence goes on from NW_027315746.1 coordinate 16,306,949, forward strand.
GCAATTCTGTCATATGTGCAATTGCTGTTGGAATTCATGTGCAATTACTGTGAAATTCATGTGCAATCTATGTGCTGTCGTGACACATATTCATGTGCAATTACTGTCGGGATCACATGCAATGGTATTTATTTATTTATTTATTTATAGGAGATCTTCTACTGAAAGTGTTTTTCAGACTTCCTATAAGTGATCTGTTCTTCTGTATCTACCTTTGTATCTACCTGCGTTGCACCAATGAAATTTCCCCATGTGGGACAATAAAGGAATATCTTATCTTGTATGAGTAATAGTACTGTAGTAGTTGTAGCAGTAGTTCTAATAGACCTGTTTGCAAGACTTGAACAACGATCTTGGTCAGGAGTACCTCTGAGAGCACATAATAGTATCCTGGTATACTTCTCGAGGTATTATTAAACCTGTCACAGTAATTACGATATCGCCCTTTCTGTCAATAAATAATGTCTGGAAATATATTTTTGCAGCTTCTTTGCACTAGTGGGATTTTTGTTGTTATTTTCATGTATGTATGAGTTTTAGAGATTGAAATTAGTAACTTCTTGACTAACTATAATGACGCAAGTGTTTGATTTGACTTTGTTTTTGTTGCAGCTCATGTTTTGAGATATATCACTATATTGTATATTTAGAATAAGTAAGTTTCAATATGACTGTACATTATAATAATATATTGTACTTCAAATGGTGTTATTGTGATGGGCCTAATATTTATCCAGAATCTTGAACCTAGTACTTTTTTGTGCATAATTTAATCGGTGGAAAGTCTAGTTTCACAGATAAAACCCACTCAAGGGTTTTGGCCCTTGAGTAGCCACCGGCAGAGTTTACAGTGGTTACTATGCAACCGTTCATTCACATTAACACATAACACAGACTGAATGAACTCTTTAGAAAAGTCCTGCTCTCACAAAGTGTCCCACTCCAAAAGGAAACAGTCTACTTAGCACTCATAAAGTAGGAACTACCTGTTAACTCAAACAGGTGGTCTAACGACTGTCTAGCCGCTGGCTGTGGGGCTAATAACTTCCTGTTCACACACACATTTATGTGAGTCCACCCTGAAGAGGGAAATTCAAGGGAAAGGAACTGAAAAATTACCATTAAAGATGGCAATATGCACTAAAGTTTGAGTATTACAATTAGTAAGCTATTTTCTTTTGATTGAAAGCTACTTTTAATAAATTGAAAGAGGAGACTTATTTTCACTGCCACGCTGCTTCCGATGCAAACTTTTTTTTTTCTGTCGCAGAAAAGACATCCATTTGCTTCTGTCTAAAAAGATTGCTCTGGAGAGAGAAGCAGCCGATAAAACGGCACAATCGTGAGCTTGTGTGTGTTTGTGTGAACAGAGCAAAGTGAGATTAGATTATAGGGTCTGGTCCGTGTGAGGGAGGGGCGCAGGGGGGCAGGGAGGGGGCGCGGGGACAGCTAGTGACATGATGGGACTCCTAATGGTCATAATTGGCAGTGGCTTTGACAGCAACTATATGATAGCTCCATGTGTGTGTGAGTCAGAGAAAGAAGGTTTCTTTAAGGAGAAATTTACACAAAATTGCAGCCAGGTTGTTGAAGTGCCTGTTTTCTGCCTGTTTCCCTGCTTTTCTTTGTGCGTGTCACATATAAATATTGTCGAAACACACTCGAGTTGGTTCCTGACAGGTGTAAAAGGTAGCAGTTAAGCATGTCCCCTCCCAGCTGGTTTTCCTGTGCTCTTATTTAACAGAAACAAGACCAGGCAAATATTAAAGACTCTGTAGTTTAGACAGGGTCACAATGTTAACATAATTTAAATGGAATATAAAGAATAAATAAACAATAGCTTTCTTTCAATCAATAGTTTGTTTTGGTACTCGAAATGTTACATAAAAGGACATCTTAAATTCAACTTTTTTCTCTCTGTTTCCTACTTCAGAAGTTTTCCAAACCACACAAAAAAAATATTTCACCATATTTGTTTTTTTTATTATACTAAAATCATCTGCATTTTATGTGACAGGAATTGGCAAAAGACATTCAATCTCCAAGGCAGACTTTTTCCCCATTGCCTTTACATACAATATAGACCAAAAGGGACCGGCTATCAAAACACCAATAGTAACTGAATGAGGCGCACCGGCTGAATATAGTACGCCAGCCAAAATGCTTCCTCTGATCTCGGTTCAAAGGCGGCATGACGGCGCCTCAAAGCATTCTGGGTAAAGTGAAGAGACAGAAGAAAGCAGGAATGATGCAAAAAGAGCCAAAGATCATTGAAGACACATCTCTGTCCCCAGCGCTGTCAAATCATTCAGAGCACCCACGGGTGCACTGGCTCACAAGAGAAGATTCTACATCAAAATGCAAGATAAAATGTTGTGTATTGTAGCCAGAACTGGGAAGTAAAGCAGGTATTCGCTATTCGCTATAATTTTAAAAACAAATTATTATTTTGTATAAAAGTTTTACTCACTATTAGGGGTAAGTCTTTCTGAGATGACAGTTCTGTTTGGTTTGGTACTGCTTATGATTATTTTATTGAATACATTTAGCTCAGACAGTGTTATTTGAAGTATTGGTAAATATACACTTCTGCTTATTAGCGTGTCCCAGGATGATTGTTTTAACAGTAAAACCAATACTGGAAGCTTAAGCGGGTGGCGCACCTCCATGCAAAGTTTCCAGCTGCTCTTGAAGTCACAAAACTCCAGACACACACGTTTGGAAACACAAGAGCAGCAAAGGTACAACATCAAACAGACAATATCAACTTTTGAAGACGGCATGACATAAATCTTGGGGTAGTGAGTCATCCTCTGCTTTAGACAGCTACGTGGTTAGGTCCATGATGGATGGAGGGCGGGATGCAAGGGAAAACAATTTGGAGAAATTTACGCCTCAGTTTGGCCCCATTTGTAGAAGGCACGCAATGTTTTACGGCACCTGTCTGACTTGATTTCCCAGATCTTTATTTCAATATGTCTTATAGGTATGGATTTGATTGTAAAATTGCATTGTTCATCAAATCCAACATCACTCATCCATTAGCTGCACATTTAATCTTTCTGTGTCATGTTGGTACAGGAGAGCGATACACCATCAGCAATGTCTTTGTCTACTTTGGTGGTACGCAGCTGGACTCTCTTGCCCCCCTCGCTATAGATCCAGGACAGGTTGCGTCTGTTTTTGTGAAAGGAAGGCGTCACGGGTCAACGGGAAAGGTCCGATCCAGCTTTTCCATTGGTCGACCCCTACTTCCTACTTCCTGGATGACCCGCCGCCATCTGGGGAAGTGATTGGCTAAGGGGGAAAAGAGCAGGATGAAGACGTCCCAAGGAAGGCCTAGGCGGGACGGGACATGGGTGGGGGGTCGGGGTTGCCGTGGGTTACCCCTCGGAGGCCTGTCACTCCAATGAGTCGTAGAGCCGCTGCTAATGATCAAACCAGCCTGGTCACGAAGGTTTTGACTGCCGGCTTTTCAACTTACTTCGTTTTAACAAGGTGGTCTATGGAGGCACTGACAAGGATGCACCTGATTCTCAATATATTTTTAAGTTGTTTGTTTTCTACTGTTATAGTGAGGCATATAAAATGAAACAGTTGTCAATTAATGCATTCATTTTTTTCAAAGGATAAAGTCTTTTTTCAGAAGCCATTGGCCTTAAACAAGGTACATTTTAGGCAAATTGGGAATTCACTTTGGGCTTTTTTGCGCTATAAGCCCTGACTTTTGACTATTTTAAGATACCAGATGATAAATATGTCCTCATTCCTGCATTTAAACTGGATAATAATCAATATATATGTTTGTTGGTAACAGTTGGCAAGTATTCCCCCTTAGAAATACACAGTAGGTCTCAATCCATGGATGCTAAGGGAGAGAAAAAAACACAACAATATAATAATATAGTTTTAATTGTCAGTCTTCCCTAGTATTCCTTCTACAATTCCTACATACTCTCTTCCCCTCCACCCCTCCTCTCTCTTCCTCTCCTCCTTGCGTCTCCCCTGTTTATGAAGGTAAATTTATAGGTCTACCAGGAGCTGTTAGCTGGAGGTGGCCTCCACAGCTCAAACCACAACAAGGCCTCACCCTCCACATGGAACACAAATGCCACATCGCCCACAAGCTCCCGCCTACCTCTATCACCGCGCCTACCCCACCATCGCACCCTCACCTCCCATTATGCGCTAATGACTGGCCCTGCGCAGCCCCCCTCCGGAGTAGACTTGATCATATTTCTGATGAGTGGTTTGCCGCTTTTTCCTTTTTTCCCCTAACTTTATATTGCTCCATCTAGCATTTGTTTTTTATTGGTCTACCAGGAGCAGTTACCTAGTGGTGGGCTCCGGTGCACATGTTGTACGGTTCTTCACACACTGCTTCTGCCGGCTTCACTACATTGAAAATCATTTATAGTTTATCTTCTCTGCAATTGGAGTCGCTGTTGTATATCAGTATTTGTTCTTATAAGTAATAGGCAATGCACAGTCACAATAGTCAGGAGGGCTATATTTCTGTCATAGCGGTAAGCTGGCTCGATCTCCATTTCTACAGTCTATAAAGTGTGTGAGAGTACTCGACAAAGACAGGCTGCACAGGCGTAATAGGAGTTGGCGTATCACTGCTTTTGCATCCTTGTGAACGAACCAGAAGTTGGCAAATCTACTTCAAATTATTATTTCTTTGTGATTTTATAGAATACTTTGAGTGTGCAATGGAAAGAATGTGTGTTTTGTAGGAAAATGTATGGAAAAAAATAATCTTTGCTAAGATTTACTCTTTGCACACAGCTGTACTCATCTTAAATATCCCCCCCCCATATAACTAGGGTTTTGGCTGGAATACTGGCTCTATAGTAAATTAATTACCATACTCTTTGATGTGTATAATAATATCTTCTTTTTTTTCTCTTTTGCATGTGGTGTCTTTCATCTTTACAACTTCATCCCGTCAATAGGTAAGTTCCTTCATTCTTTTACTGCACTTACACATTTAAAGACATGCTTGCACCTGTGAGTGACATCATGGTTTGGGAAAAGACATTAGTTAAAGCCTGAACAGAGCGGGGTAGTCGGGGGTCTGCATGGGGATACGGGGGGTACGGACTTTTATGAAGTCACTATGAGAAATGGCCTCGACTTGTGTGGTTGGCTCTTAAAGCAGTCCCTGGCCATTCAGCTGAGTAGGGTTACAGAGTATCAGTCAGGCTGTCCTGAATGGGAAATGAGCTCTCCTCACACTCACCCTAATGATAAAAGCTCTGAGTACACACACATCAGTGCATGTGTCTGTTGTAGCGCTTAAGATCGTACTCCTGAAGTGACTTAAGACCAGCGCCTCAGTGGCTCCAATTAGTGGATCACAAACAACTGAGCCAACACTAATGACTGTATGTTTCTGACCACTAAGACATTAACCACTCTGGCTTTGAATATCATTTATTATGATCTGAAATGCACAATATTGACGATGTTTTTTCTAGTATATAATAGTGTTTATATTGTATATTATATAGTGTATTATAAAATACTATTATGACATAATTTTCATCAAGAAGTTTTCTGTAACCATATGAAATATCGTCAATAGTATCCGAATAACTTCTAGAGATATTTTTAACAGTAACGTAGCATGGCTTTATAAAAGCCCATATAACATATGAAATGAAACATTATGAATTCTGTGGAATAACATTTGTCATCTTAAAGCTGAGGTACCTGATTTTTAAATCCATGTAGCTTGTCCCCAGTGCCCATAAACCCTTTTACAAATCATTAATATTCACATATATTCATTTATAAATTTATGAATTCATATTTATGAATTGTGATCATGTGCTAAACCTATATTTAATACACCTTTGACTACTGCAATGTGACCACTTACTTCAGCTGCTACACTTACAGCTTACAGCTGCCTACATTCGCATACATTCACATCAGTTATACTTCCAGCAGTTTCAGTGTCAAGGATTTTACTGATCACTCTTGTCTGATGGAACCAAGGTGACACCTCCTCTCACGACCCTAAACATGAAGCTTGTGTGCACGTGAATAATGAAGGAGCTGTATGCGAGCATGTGAGGTTATTAAATATGTAACAACATGGAAGAAATATTCAGGCATGTCACTTCTGTATCCTAGTAAGGCAGACAGAGGGAAAGACAGGTGTTGAGCTGGCAGCGCATTGTAATTACACGGAGAGATAGATTCCACTGTAACAACTTTAGAGTTTATGGTGGTGGGAGGAAAAAGAGTTTGTTTTTGAAGTGGGGGTAAGTTAACAGAAGTTGCTGGGGTATTAAAATACTTCTAAAATTGTCTTAAGTTTCTATTTTGAACCAAAATTCAAGATGCACCATTATACTTTTCATTTCATTGTTGCTAAACATGGCTTACTTGTAGTAAGGCATTTTAAGGAAGACGGTCATGTACTTGGAGAATCCTTTTAATTTAAATGCTCCTGAGTTTTTTATCCTTCACAGTTATCTCTTTGCCGTTTAATACATGTACACAAACCAAGTTGTTTATCTTTACATGACTAATTCTAATGCCAGAAACTACAATCATTTACAAGTCATCTCAACGCACATCGCTACAGAGACACACTTTTACCGCAATAGACTAATCTGGACATGCTAAATTATTAAAGGACGGCACATGAAAACAAGCCCATTCACCCCACAATGACACCGTAACACTTAAACGGAGGGAAAGTGAAGAGGGACAAAAAGCGTGTCTGCGGTTTGTTTGCCCTGTTCGACTGTCTGGGTGCCAGTGTCTGAGGGTGCTGGCTGAATGGAGGAGAAAATTAGACCTGATATGATAGTCACGCTTTACTCTTTGAATGTCTGTGTGTGGTGAGCGTCGCCCGGGCACACAACCAAAGCAGAATATCAACACGATTTAGGACTAAGCGAAATGACAAAGATACAAAGAATAGTTTACTTTGTTGTATTGGTTACTATGTTGATATCAGCTCAACTATGGGGAACTGAGCAGCGAGGCAGTGCAACAGCTCTTGGTAAAATAGTAATTATCTTCAGTTGTGTGTTGTAGTGGGCATTTGTAAAAGCGTAATGTTTTACTTCGGCGCTGATTGTATCTGCGGTTGTTTTGTGAGCCGTTAAAGGGCATGCGTGAATGAATGAATATGGAGTGAAATCTTCCATCTTTTCACCAGCGACACCAATCTAAGGAGCTTTATGTCCAAAAACACCATCGCAGTGCCTTTGATGTGGATTATTTTTCGCAATGACTTCAATCTAGGCAGATCAGTGAGGCATAAACCAATACTATGGTCAGATCGGTGCTGTAAAAACATAATTAAACTCCTCATTGGACAAACAAACTCGAGCATACTTTCCTATTGTATCACAGACCTCTAATGAGTCAGGGTCCCGAGCTGGCTTTAAATTTTTGTACTTTAGGTAGTTCCCGAGGCTTAAGTCTATGGTGTACTGACATTTGTTTCCCACATTGGCCTACAGGGAGCAACTGGAGACACAATCTAGCGGTATCAACTTGTTCTTATGGTAATGAAGGCTTAATGTCCCCAGCCTTTCGAGCTATATGGACACCAGAGTCAGTGAATCTTAAGTTAGAAGATGTAATAAGAGAAAGAGAGAGAGATTCCGTAGTAGAAATGTCTGAGCAAAGAGGTTAACTTTTGGGCAAACATCAGGCATTTTGTTGTTTGCAGAGGAAATTATGTTCTTAAATAATTGCAGTCTTTGCCAAAAGCAACCGTCAAAATAAAAGTTGCTGCCTTTAAGCGATTCATTCCTTGTTTTCTGACATTATGAGCCACTTTTGGCAGATTATAATCAAAATCGGCCCAAATTGGTCGAGCAGTTTGGATTGACACACGTTGACACCAAAAGGGTGCCGGTGTAAATCCCCCCCTCAGGAATATGGCGGTCCTAATCAAGCCCTTGTAATACACTAGTTCTCGTTAGCTCCCAGGGGCTAATTAGCATTCTAATTACTGATTGCAAATGAGCGGCGCGTAGATTGTGCGAGTGGAGAGGCTCGAGAGGGATGCTCAAACACACATAATTCTCTCTCTCTTACACACTGAGTGATCATTGTTAAGAAGCTTATCATGCTCTTGCTCCTCTGCGCTTTTCCAGCCCCCCTCTCATCTACGGTGTCTCATTAGGATCATAATGCAGTATATATACACACACGCTTTAATGTGCAAACACAATGAGACGACACCAGGCAGATATGGTCATAAAAACACATACATAAAACATTATATACTGCCAAATTGTTGCTGTTGTTTCTTCCAATTAACTCCTCTGTGATTTAGTGCTCAGGTGAGGACTGGCAAACCATTCATTTGAGATGCAAGACTCTTCACCTGAGGCGTAATTCTTTATAGTGTTTTTTTTGTACAGTTTATAGTGTTTTTGTGCTTAACATGTAGAGGGTAGGGGTACAGTGCACAGTAGGTAAGAGTGAACTCACTGACAGACAATCATTGTGTTATCCTGCTCACTTAGCTGCGTTAACAAGCCCGCGTTGAGGTGCACTCCAGTCCAGTCTGACTCTGGACATCAATGACTGCAAACTATTATGTTGTTTCACTAAGGTACAATTTGATATTTGACAGTTTACATTGTGTATTTTTGATCAAACACAGCTGTATGATTATGACTTATAAATGGCTGTATTGTAAATTCTGTGATCCTTAACCTCAATGCAAGTCACTGAAACGTAGCATTTTTTGACCTTTGACCTGCCTGAGGAGTAGGAATGGGCCAATATGATTTCTTACAGATATTTGTCTTGCTGTTGAGGCTGATATTATTTATATTAAGCTTTACAATTCATAACAAGGCTCTCTCTATATGCAATTACAAATCTATAATTTCTAGTTCATAGTTTAATAGTAAAAAAAAAAAAAAGAATGTGTGTATGACATTATCTTGAAGTCATAGTGGCTGGAATTGTCTTCAACTTCCAATTTAACTTTCGATAATGGTAATTCCCCACTCCACATTGTCGTGCTTCCACTTCACAGCCTGTTAATGTTTGAGCTACTTTGTAATCACACACATGCACTAACAGTCAGGCAGGGTATTGTCTTGTCTTGGAGGATTGTCTTGCTCATATTGGCTGTAAGAAAGGTGGAAGAGTAAAATTGGAGACTCTCTTTCTCTGTGTCTCTCTGTCTCTCTGTGTCTCTCTCAGTTTCCCTGTCCGTGTGTGTGATGTGATTGATGCTCCACAACCGGTGTTTACTCTTGTTGACCAATTGAAAAGTCGGTGTGGCAGGCAGACCCGGGCACAATGGGGAGAGGAGCTAAAGTGGCAGTGTGAGGCGCTCAACACTGACACAGAGACAAATAGATAGAAAGCAGTCAGAGAAGAGAGGACACTGAGGAGAGAGAGGGGGGAGCGAGGGGGCAGAGCAAGAGAGGTGGACTATGAACATTAAGACGGGTCCCAGCTACAGTAGAGTATAGAGGTATAAAGAATAACACACCTGCACTAACACATTTCAATACATACATAATGTCACTGTGGCCACTACTGAATAGAGAAAGAGATTCATGCATTTATTGGGGCAATCTTCATTTTATACGTGCTTAAAGATCCATTATGTAACTTTGTTTTGTCTGCAGAGGGTCCAGACAAAATTTGTCTAATATGGCATTAAATGTATCTATCCAGTTATAGGCCAGATCTGTGGAGAAGCGAGCCTGCTCACTCTTAGAATTTTCAAGATATTTGTAAAACATCCATTTCAATAATACTGAGATACAGTAGATATAGCAAGATACAGTGGATATAGACCTGTCACGATAGCACATTTCAAAGTGCGATATTATTGCTACAGCAACTACTTTATGCCACTGACACAAAAAACCCCAAGCCCTGAATAACATAATTGTATGATATTGTTAAAAAATATTAACTGCCATTAATACATAGCAAAATTAAACATGTTCCGACTTATTTAATATCCAGAAGTAACTTTTTTGACCTTCTACAGCTCAAATGTTGTCATACAAAAAAACAAAAAAGTGCACACACAATAAATATAGATTTCCAGCTATTATGTATAAGTCAATATAGTTATTATCGTGACAGGTAGATAGATATGTATAATGACATTGTGGAGCATAAAAGCCAAAGTTAAAACTGCTCCATGGAGGCAGGCAGGTGATGAACTTGAAAAGCCTTTAAGTCACCAAATAATAATTAGAACAACTGTTTCCTATTCAGCATTAAGCGTTGTTTAGTTGGACAGTGAATATTTGTACAAAAATCAGAAATAACACAGACATGAGTGGTTAATGTGCAACTATTTTAGACCATCTTGAATCTGCAGGTATATATTGTAGCCGGACAGAAAGGACAAGGACTGTGGGTGGCGTCTATGTGTGCTCAATCCGCTGGCCACTCCTGACGCTGGGCCTTCAAATGAGAGCTGACAGTGTGTGTTGCGGAGAAGATTGGACCACATTAACTGCATGGCATGTACTGTGACACCCTGAAAGGCTGGAGAGAGAGGCCAATTGAATTCCAGCCACTGCCCACTTGTCCATGTTAAATCGGACCGTGCATGTGTGCTTAAGAGCGTATAGATTCCTGTAGTGTGCGTGTTTGTGGCCTGTAGATGCTGGTGTGTTTGAAAGGTGAAGCGATTTAGCAGAAGAGATGAGAAGGGGGACAGTATCGGTCAGGCTGCCCTCGCTTTTGTTCCCCTGTAAAGCCTTGTCCTGGCTTATCTGCTGCAGCCATTACTTCTACATCAATACTTGCACATACACTGCAATTGTGGGATCCATGATTATGTCTACTCTAAATCAAGATTACTTTCAGTTTTCACCAATACAAATATTTATACTTTTGATTACCACAGCTCTACAAATCGTCCCGTTTTTAGTATGCGCTTATGGAAAAAGATTTTGCAAATGTTCTGTTTAGAACTTTTAATCTTGCATGTTTGGATATAAGTTGACAATGGGTTTGTTTCATTTTAATACATTGGGCAAACGGCAGCTTTTGTATGCACCATGGCCTCTGTTAACGCTGCAATTTCTTCCATTCAAACCATTTTCTGCATAAAAGGTTGTCTGTTTTCTTTCTTACCTGTCAGACCTGTCCTTTGGTGGAAATAGACAGATATTTGACACATATAATCAAGACATCACCATCTACAGAAAGCAAGGCATTCAGCTTTGATGCATTTAGTGATGCTCATTTCCTCGTTTCGACCACAATGAAAGCACTTTGGCCAAGAGGAGGGGCTGTTCTCTGTGTGTGTGTGTGTGTGTGTGTGTGTCTTAATAGAAGGTGGTTAGAGGTGTCACCCTGCACCCATTTTAATGTGCTCCACAATTACAGCTGTCGTGACTTGAAGATATTTTTGCCCACACACACTAAAGAGGTGAAATATGGCAGACAGAACAGACCCGGGCTCATAAAAAATGCCTGGCCGACCTGCATGTGTGTGTGCGTGCTCGTGCATGCAGTAAAGATGCATGCGGCTGCTCGTTTTGGCCCTGCGCATGAATTATTATGCTGTGTGTTTGTGCGGATGTGTAAGCTTGTTTGTGTGAGCGCCTGTGTGTGGCAGGGACAATATTTGCTTTGTTGAACGAGCCCCTCGGTGAGTGTCACGGCTGTGCTAGTATTCCTGCTGCAGCAGTAGAGCGGCCGCTGGGACAGTAAAACACAGTAAAAGTCACACACTGGAACAACCGCTCCAGCATCAGTTTGATGCAACAACAGCAGCCATCAAGAGCAGTTTGTTTGGTTTGAGATTCCGTCAAATACGTCTGCATCATGAAAACAAAACACCGGTCAAAATGCAAGTACAGAAACGTGATCTAAAGGAATTTATCTTGGCCGGTTTGATATCAGATGCCTTTCCCAATGGGGTCGCCATAGTGTGACATAGCAAACCATGGCTAATGCTGATTACAAGAAAACTTTTACTTTTTTACTTTACTAGCTATCTAGAAATTGATCCCCAGTGTCAAATGCGTATAACTTATGCAATCAAATAACAGAAAAATGACAACACGGTAAAGAGAAATTAATTTTTAAGAACAGCTGTAATGAGAGGGCCCAAACTTCCTTATAAAACTATCACTGCTGACCACGAATCTGCATCCTCTTTTTTTTCTCCTCTCCTTTTTGAGTGTAAACGGATGAGGAACGTGCTGTCTCCAGACAAATATGGCTGCTAAATGGTGTGTTGTATTGACTTCACCTCCTCAATATCTGACCTCGCTGTCATAAGCAAGGTAACCTCAGGCTCTGAGTGCTCCCAGCCTGCTCCGTCGCTCTCTCTTTCTCCCTCGTTCTGCCGGTGTCTCTCTACCACTCCTTGGCCCCTGTCTTTGAGTGCTCCCATAGATTGGTAACATGACCTCTAATTCTCCGGAGGCAAATGTGCGCACATGGGTAAAAATGAGACCTGAATGATAAAATGTCTGAAGAAGAATCGACTCGGTGGTGTTTTAATGTCACACGTTTGGGGCAATGATGGCATATTACCACACACACACACACACACACACACAGGAGCGCACACTTTTGGCTTGTTTGAAATCAAATCTCTCCAAATCTCTATTCTGGCGTCACCGAGCTGAAGACGCACATGATCACTATTCACACACACATTACATGCATGCACGCTCGCTTATATGCAAAAACACATGCGTTTGCCCCACACACACTTGTGCAGATGCGACCATGCTGGGGTAACCCTGGTAGATTTATCAGTGTAGGTCTGGAGCACAGTGACTGCCTTTCTCATTTCATAGGCCACCGGGGCAGAACAGGCGTGAGCTTGTTCAAATCCAACCCGGCAAGACCAACACACACATACACACAGATCTGCATGCACTTTCTCTTTAGCGGCTTAACAGATGCCAGCCAGTCGCTGGAGAGGAAAGGGAGGCTGCAGATGGGAGGAAGGTGAATAAGAAAAATAGATATTGAGTAATTTGGGGGAGACAGACAAAGGCGGGGTGAAGTATGATCAGGATAGACCAACACACGCAGAAAGGCTGAGAACACAGAGATATCATGGGGACCGGGAGGCATGTTCTATCTGCAGATGTGTCTTCAGAAAATATTGGCTTTACAATGAACCAATTTATATTACAAGTTTGAGTTTGCCTTTAAAATGTGTTGATTGCCCACTTATAGATAGGAAAATAAATCATATATTATTCATATTAAATTGCCAGTGGAGAAAATCATTGTTTTGCAAATGTAGAAATTATGTCTACTTCAAATTCATGGTATTTGAAATTTCCTTGTTGGCCTATTCTACATAAACAAAGACACTACTAAAATTCACTTACTTATTTTGAGAAGTGGGGTTCTCATCAACATGGTTTTTAGCTTTGATAACGTTGCCAATTTCTTTATAGACAGAGAAGAATTACCTTGAAATTCAATCTATGTTTTGAAAAATATTTACTTACTCGAAATTGTGGTCATCACATCAATCATGTAAAATATTTAACACAATTTTTTTTGATTAAAGACATGATTTGCACTTGCATTCCGAGTGCATCATTACTACACATCTAAGTAACTAGCATTTGGTTCATTTACTTGGAAGTGTGGTAAGTTATCCATAAGTAATACATTGATTATTCCTTTACCCCTCCTTCTGTTTCTTACTCCCCTTACCTCTCTCTCCTTCCCGTCTCCCCCTGTGGTCATATAACTCCCACAGCTGAACAGCTGGTTGTTTCAGATGAGTAGACAAACACTTTACACCTTCCCTGGCACCATGCTTCTTCCCTCAACCTTGGTGGCTCTGAAGCTGCTCTAGATCTGGACAGTGGGCTGGAGGGGACGCGAGGTTAAAGCCCCCTTTGATCTAACTCCGTCTCAGCTGAGGAAAAATAAAGAGTCTGCCAGGGAATAATATACAAGGCCCTGGGCGAGGCCTGGGCTTCACCCGGGGGAGGCGACCCAGCGGAAGGGCCCTGCGTTAGGCTTGAGTGCTGCCTGAGCCGGGCCCGCACCACTCCTGTTATTGTAACATGGTTAGCACATGGGCTAAACTCCCCAGTCATTTATTTAACACACAGGCTTCCCACAGCGCTCCCAGATGCCACAAGGCCAAAGGGAGCAGCAAACACCTCATGTGAGCCACACCGCACTGACCAGATCTGTAGTTTCTTTTTAGTAAAGTTCAAATTTTCTGGATCCTTACCTCTGTATTTAATTCAATTTTGACAGATACAACATTGGAACGTTTTAATCATCTAAGTGCATCATATTGTTTTTATAGTTGATTTGATTGAAGTAGATCTTCATTTTACATTTTGTTCAACTGCGCTATTGATAGAAAAAGACTAGAAACAGGTACATTGACTTCCTGTTCAAAACAGCAGAACTAATAAGCCCCGCCTCTTCATAGTGACATTTCCCATGAAACAAGCAGCAGATTTTCATTTACATGTTTGTATTTTTGAATATATGATATTTTTCTGAACCCAACATGTATCACTTGGAGACTTTGAGGTTTACTCAAACATGCAGGAATTAATGAAAATACAACTCTAAGTCATAAAATGATGAGGAAACACTGTTGTGACAACTTTGACAGCTCATAAAAGTAGATTTTGTATAATATGTCTCCTTTAAAAAAACAAAGCATGTGGATTGATTACTTTAATGTTCAGCCAATGCATTCTTTTAGTTTTACTTTGACCGTTTGTGCCCAGAAGATCTTCACTAACATGTTTTGGCTTGAAAACACATGGCTTTTGACCAGTGGATTCTTTCAATTGTTACTTATTTGGAAACATTGAATGGCCACTTCTTTCAGCACTGTATTAACCCAGAGTGATTTACATCTCACCCAAACACACACACATGTCTTTACACACACACACACACACGCACGCACGCACACACACACACACACACACACACACACACACACACACACACACACACACACACAAATCGAGCCTGCTTAAGTCGATGCCAGTTGGACAGTGGCTGTTGTTGTCATTCCTGCCAACCATGTTCCACAAACAGGCCTTATCCAACGCGTTCCCATTGGACGCTGGGTGTAGTCTGCGCATGTGAGCGTGTTTACCCAGCGAGTAGCAGCAGCTGTGTCCGTAATAGCCCTGTAAGCTGCGAGCTAATGACGGAACCTTGGAGAACAGGACTCTAACATGGGGAGATGTTTAACCCCGTTTAGCCCCGATCTGGAGACCACTGGACAAATACGAGGCATTATCCCTGCTTTCTTTACCCCGGACTTTGGGTGTGTGCGTAGAGAGAGAGAGAGATTGGGTAGAGAGAGTGGGTGAGAGAAAGGGGTAAAGAGAAAGAAGGGGAGATGGATTTGGGGGGACAAAGATAAAACAAGGGAGAGAGAGAGAGAGAGGGGTGGAGAACGAGAGCGAAAAGGGAAAGTGGGGAGACGAGTTGTAAAAGATGGAGAGAGCGAAGGGAAGTTAAGGAAGAGAGCAAAAGGGTGGATGAGGAAAGGAGAGAGAATTTGGGAGAAAGAGACACGTAGGAGTTAAGACAAGGGGGGAAATATCCTTCACCCTTCCTCACCCGTAGTCGTGGCAACAAGACCCCACACATCACCAATGGTCCCGGAATTGACTCTCACACACATGAAGTCGAGATACACACTGGCAAATACACACTGCTGTTTGGTGAGCGAGAGGGGGCAGGTGGTCTAGTAGAGTGTATGGGGTTGGGGAGCGTGTGTGTGTGTGTGTGTGCGGGGGGGGTTGCTATGGCTTTTAGGGTCCCGCGCGCTCTCATCGCTCAGGCCGCAGTCTATTGTCCCGTCCCATGAAGTGACTGGGAGCTCTAATTAGCAAGTTAACAAGTTAAGAGGTGGAGTCTGTCAAACGCTTAGCTCTTTCACCCCCGGGGTCAGCCCACCACCGCTGGCCATGGATATGCATGTGTGTGTGTGTGTGTGTGTGTGTGTGTGTGTGTGTGTGTGCGTGTGCGTCCAAGGGTTTAAGGGGTTAGGCAGAGGTGGTTGTCATAGGTCGGATTGTGGGCCCTCATTCTGTTGTTACGAGGATAAACTTTTTAAATGACACTGAGAGAAAGGCTTAATACTAGATTTTATGAGATACTATGTTGTTATTGAACATGTTTTTTTACATCCCAATCCAATACAAATTTAAACATTTCTGTGTGTTAGAATGATCTTTTCATTAATGCGATATGGATTGAGCGTAGAAATGGGTTTTCTATTATTGGTCTGTTAATCCTATTGTATTAAGATTCACTGAGAAGCCAATTAGAAAGTACATTTAAGTTTTAACAGAAAGTTTATTCAGTTAATCGATAATTGTGATCAGACCACAATATAATCGCATTAAAAACTAAGAATCGTGACTATTTTAGAATCTAAATTAAGTCTTCTCAGTTCAATCTAGCCTCCTAAAGATAATATGTTTTAATATAACATAGATCAGGTCCATTCTAAATCCAAACGGTTCTTATCTGGCAGTTGTTATTGATTCATTTATTTTATTGACAACCCTAATTCAGACTCATTTTTCTTTTTCCTTTCCACATGATATTTTGGATTCTGTTAAACTGGCATTTGTGGTTGTGGTCGCAATTGTAGCAGATGTGTAAAAATGTGCAAATGCAATACAGCATTTGTGAGCGGATCATATCTTTGGAAATCAAGTTCACAGACTCTTAAATGTCAGGGAAAAATAAACTCATGTTCACTTTTCACCTAAACATTTGTGTATCTTGTTTCACTCACAATTTTTACAGTTTCTAGTCCACATTGCCCGTTAAATGGAAGTTTTTGTGTTGCAAAAGCAGCACAACCTCGCGCATTGCCAGTAATGTGACCTGTGTTATTAGCCCGTGTGAGTTTGGTGAGACTCCAGTGCTGTAATAAAGTGTGGTCAGACTGCCGCTCTATTCTGGGCGTCTTAATGAGCTTTGTCGGGACTCATTTGTAACCAAACCTGCCACAGGAGCAGTGTCACAGGGTAAAACCAACTCCAAATTCCTGTCTGTGCCAATATCTTAACCCCATTTGCCACATGTACTCCATTCCCCTAATTAATGCTTCAATACCACAGGTTTAATGGACTGAACGTGGGCCAGATGGTGTTTAATTAAATTTTGGTTTAAGATTCTCTGATTCCCATCGATAATGAACATGGAATGTGGCTTGAGAACAGTTTTCGTGTACCATGCTAATAAAACGGAACACATTTTGATGGAAAAATGCCTAGAGAAAGTGAAACAAGAGTCAGCTTCTTGTTTAGTACCTGTGATTACTTTTACTTGTTTAGAAGTAGCAGTATTTTCCCGTTCTTACTGGTCGCAAAATCAATTGGAGCAGTAGCAGTAAACAGTATAACAGTGGTAGAGTTATTGGTAGCTGTAAATGTCTAATTTATTACTCAACATTCATCCAAATATCTGTATTTCAAAGTTGCAACCCTTGGAGTGGTTATAGTTGGAGTCCATCTTCCAACTCTCTCCTTCCACTCCTGCTTATGCACTTCTCTGTCTTTCTCTGTGTTAATCTATCTGTCTCTATATCACTGCGTCAATGAAGTGAACCTCTCCACCTCCCACAAAGGCAGCACCATATTTCTCCTCTTAAACTGCGGGGGCCAGCGCACATTATCCCATTCTGCCATGGACCCCGAGCGACAATGCAAAAGGGCGTCTTTAAATGTTTGTGTGTGTTCATGTGTGTGCAAATTAGCAGTTCCCCACCCATTTTAGCCGGACAAAGACCCCAATTTGTCACTTCATGTACAGCTGTTGACCGGCGAAGGTTCTGTTTTGTATGTGTTTACCCCGTGTGAGAAATCGGGGGTCGGAGAAATGGCGTGGAGGCAAGGCAAGGCAGGATAACCCCTTCTTTTCTGAGAGGGAGGGGTGGCAGGCTTGGGCGGAGGGGGATAGCTGAAGTAAAAGGGGCTAAACGGTTCTGTGCCCCCGTTTGCTGTGGGAATGTTTGTGTTAGAGGACAAAGCAGAAGCCACTGCTGCTGTGTGGGAGAGGGAAAGTCGAAGGGCTGAAGGGGGCGAGGGTGAAGAAGGGAGGGGCAGGTGCCAAAGAAATTCAGTCAAAATGCTCCATCAACTTTATTATACAACTTTTTGGCTGACACTGAATTTCTAGCAAGATTTATTATGAGTTTTGTGATTTTACTTTTTGTTTTTAACTTCTTAGCCAAAAGAATAGCATCATGTTACATTGGCTTACTTGCCACATTACAAATTGTTTCCGATATCAACAATTATTAAAAAGGCAAACGTGAACATTATGTGACTTCAATTGAGAAACTGGGATTAACCTCATATCACAAAATATGATTTTGGTCTTGTCAAATGAAAACCATCAGATTAATGTGAGTGATATCGTTGTCTGGTTTAAAGACATTTCACATTATTTGTTGAGGAGATTATGACAATGGCATTCTTGATGATGAATCCTGAATTTTGAAGTTTTCCTGGACAAATAATTACAGAAATGTCTTTTTATCTACAGATACTTTACGACAAATTTTGAATTTTGTGAAGCTCTATTACAATTTTGAGGCTAGAAATCAGTATTTATTTCATCCTTTGTAACAGAAAAGGAACCTAACTGACATTTCTACTTTTGGAAATTCAAAATTGCTGCTTATTTTTTGTTAGAAACACTTTTCTTGGCAATAAGATCTGATGTCAGTTAATCATTGAAACCATATATTATGGTCAACTTCATTTTCTCTCCAGTCACATCCATTATGACATTTTTAACATTGTGACTCCTGGAGTAACAAGCCAGTGTATTTGGGGTCGGGTGATGTAAGGAAACTGAAAACAAAGACCCTATTGGCCAAACCTATGCCACATTATTATACCACAATGCACAATAGTTTGCTGTGGTGATCCTGGATATATGATTTTTCCATTTTATTTTTGATTTCCTTACAAACAATCATGTCCTTCCATTGGCCCCCCAGCATGGCGTCCTGTCTGCGGCCCTGTTCGTCCCCCAGGCTGGCCCCTTGTGTTGTGACTCCTGACAACTCCTCCAATTTGCTCGGCTGTGTGAAGAGCCAGAGAGCACATTGATATCTTCCCACCTCCACACAGCAGACGGACACACACTCAAATCATCAATATTCCCCCATTTATAAATGATCTGGCCCCAGGATCCAGTTGCAGACCTGCTGGGCCCCCTCCCTGTCACACGCACACTTTGGCGCAGTCACACTCGTCACTGGTCATTGATTACCTTCTCAGATTTAACACTGCTTCATCCGCTGTGAGCGAGCTGTGGGGACCTTTGTGTCTCTGCATGTTCAGCGCTGTCTCTGTGGAGGCCTGGAACTGAGCAGGATTTTACCAAAGTTGAGCTCATATTCACGCTTCCGCAACATTCTGAGCGGTTAAGTTAAATTAGAAATGCTGAACACCAAACTAATATTGGTTCGGAATAATTAAGCGTGCATTAGGAATGTGACAACACCAAATTTCAGTGCTACGGTTAGTGTGAGAAGAAAATTTGCCATTTTACTATTATTTGCAATTATGACCAGACATTTACTTTAATTTACATAGTTTAATAGATCACTGTTCCTCTAATCTGTGGCCTTTATGAAATCAAACTTTCTGAATGATAAATTAAAGTTAATGTGACATAAACAGCTGGATAAAGAAGACTAAACTAAATTGTAATGACTTAACTTTGCTTGTAAAATTGTCAGGATTATAATTTTTTAGTTCTTTACAAACTCATTTATTTGGGCTTGCTCTGGCACAAAGATGGCGCACACACACACACACACACACACACACACACACTTTGTGAATGGAATATTTTTTTGCACTATGCAGCTGAACACTTGCTACAATCCGTGACTACTGTGAATTAAGTATTGAATGATTGCATCTATTGTTTCCCCTCCCCCTATTCATTTTTATACAGATAGGAAGTGCAGGAGACTGGACCTTTTGCCTTTTTCTATCTTGGGCCTGAGCCAGAGTACGTAAGCCATGTGTATTAAATATTTGTAATTTTTTTTTAGTTTAAGTTTAATATTTTGGATACATTACAGCGACACTGACACTAGATTATGTTTTTTTTTTTTTTAACTCTCCCTCATGTGTTAAGCCAGACAATGTTTCATAATAGCACCTGCCACTTGCCACCCACCTACTCACACTTCGGTGGGCCCTGCCTCATTGGAAGATTCCTTAAAACCTGATCTTGTCTAAATTCGCAGGCCTTTCCTCATTGATTTCCCCGGGTGAAAATAAGAGGATAGGAAAGCATGTTAGACGTCTCCGGAATCAGAGCCAATCCATTAGCAACGATCAATACGCTGCCAGTGTTAGGGAGAGGGAGAGAGTGTTGACAAAACCAAATAAATATAGATGCGCAAAGAGAGGAGAAATCAGATTAGTGCTGAGAGAATCTAAGAACAACACTTTTAACCCCTAACCTAACAATGCGTGTTTACACCACAGAGGGAGAGAGAGAGATGGAGTGGGAGCAGGAAGGGGCGGAGCCAGACTTTGTGGTTCAGTTGAATTTTAACAAGGTTTCTTTTTTTTCATTTTCTGGGTGGTATTAAAATGTCTTACGTTTTCCTTGAGAAGACATGGTTCTAACTGTTGACATGCATGCTATTCACGTAATGACTGCGGTGAACAATAATGCGCGTTTGGATTTATGGTCATCTTGTGGTACTATGAAATAAGTCCATTCTCATATAAAGATTATTACATGGTTTCAGACAGACTCAATGTGGAAATACAAGCCATGTGCTGCACTCTGATGTTCCTAATTACATTTCTTTTTGTGTTTTCCATGTTCTTTCCAATCGCCTTCTCATCATAGGTAAGTGCATTTTTTTTTTTTTTTCATTTAGTGCAAATGGTTAACAGACCAATAAGAGAAAACAGATATCCACACGCAATCAATATTACATGAAAGAGTAAAGCAAAGACAATTCTAACACACAAAAATGTTGAACTTTTGTTTTAGATTGAACCAGTATTACGCTTGCATTACTTAAATTAGTTTAACATTAATAATTTATGCATAACATTTATTGTAATAATTTTTAAACAATAATTGGCTGCGGTTTAAAATAAGCGATTTATAAGACATTAATAAGTAGTTATTCTTTTTAAATTTATAAGCACTTACAAGGTATTTAGAATGTATCACTTTGTTTTTAGAAATAGTGCAATACGCATCAAGTTTTTTGTTAATGTCTTTTTACTTATTGTTAGTATTATAAGCCAAATGTGATGCCTTACAAGAGCATAAACAAATAACTAGTGCGTAATACTTTATAAATTATTAAGCAAGAACCCTTATTTTAAAGTATTTCCCAATATTCAATACATCTTCAGCAGTTTGAGCCACAGCTGCTCGTTTGCTTTTCTCCTTGGATCACTTTTGAAATATACGGACCACTGCAGACTCTACACAAAACATCCTGATTGGCCCCCATTGTTCTCTAGGATATCTTTACATTTCAGACTTTTGGAGGGCCCATTTCGTGCGTATTCTTAATTGGAGCGTTTTTCGACAGTTAAAAAAACGCAGACACTTTTTTTCATTTAGTTTCAAGGTCTCCAAACGCACGCACAGCAGGCTTTCCGTAGACTGCGGCCCAGATGGAGGCATAACCTGGCAGACATAACTGCTCCTGATTAAATATTTAGGCGTCATTCAAGTGTCACGTCTTGCATGTTTGCTCTGCTGCTGCGGCAGTGATGCTCCCAACACAGGGATTATTGGCAAAAAAAGTGTGTTCAGAGCAATGCACGCAGGTAGGTCGATTTGGAACCATTTTTTATATGTGTGTTTTGTGCGTGGATGAGAATATTAATAATTTCACGTGGAAAATAATATTACCAGCGCCAGATGGTGTAATACAGGCTTTCAGGTTGTGTTAAAAGCGCACTATGTAACTTTTTCTCCGTGGGGGGGTGTTATTGCTTTACTTGAAATGCAATACAATCACAGTATGGCATTAAACATAACTACATCCATGGAAACAAGCAGGAGACGCCAACAGACCAGTCAGATCTGTGAAAAAGAGGGTCCACTCACTGTAAGAGTAATTGCATTATTGGACGATTGATATGTAAGAACAACGCAATTAGAAAACCCTTAACCAGAGAAATTACAGTGTGCACTTTTAAATCTAAATCAATCCAAACGCGCCTTATGCCTGTTGATATATATATATATATATATATATATATATATATCTATATAATTTTCAGAAATAGCAATATTTTTGACTGTGACATTGACAAATACGCTCTCATGTTATATCATTACGGTGGAAATGCATTCAATCCCTTTCCGAAAGCCTTCTGTCACAAACTTAATGCATACACAATATTTAATCACAATTATTGAGATGCCTTTTTTATTGGGTTAAATACAATGACCATTTCATGACTTGCCACTTCAACAAGATAGATGCATCACTCGAGTATTTTCCTCCTCCTCTCCATGATAACAGGCTAAAAGACATAACATAATTTCATCTGACGCTCAATTCAATGCTAACTACACAGTGTATACCCTCTATATTGCCTCCTATCTGGGGTCTTGGCTCGCCTTTTGTGTGCTCTGAGTGAAAGATAATAGCTGGTTTGGCTATGAAGACACTTTGCTTTGTTGTCTTTCTCCATGTATCCTCATGGCTGGTGATTACCCTGCAATGACAGTGTCTGTGTCTGGATGTCAAGCAGAGGAGCGTACGCGTCTGCCTGATTGGTCTTCAGCGGGAGCCAGTGAGCAACCAGCAATAAATCAAGACTCTTTTTTTTTGTTTTTAAGTTAAAGGATAATCTACCTCCACCATGAAGGTTATAGTTTGTTTTGAATGTTTTTAAGCCAGTTGGCAAAACTTAACAAAAGAAATCTTGTTTAAAGTAGATGTAGGTTTGACAATTTGTGTTCAGGTCACAAGAGTCAATCGGGTCGACCTTTAAGCAGATTCCAAGCTGTTGGAATAGGAAGAAAAGTAAACCAAACGTTTTGTATGGCCCAAACAAGGCATTAATATTGTTCTACCATGCCATTAAAAGATCTAGACTAAGAGATCAATTGTTGGACTTGCCTTCCATTTTTTGTGAGCTGTAATGTTGGGCTGCATTATCCAACTTGTTTCTTCTTCTTACTACATTTGGACTTTTCCCTATAATTCTTTGTGAAAGCAGTTCTTTATGACAAACTCAGACTGTTGTGTTGTCCGCATCTAATAGTAAAACAGTTAATTGTTTGCAAACTGGTGAGATTGGGCTGTGTGTTGCTATGACGCTTTGGGGTGAGAGCTGATGTGCATTGGTGGTCAATCCCACTTCACTTTATGTCGGAAAAAAGCAATTCTAAAGCTGTGCTAGTGGACAAGTGGACAAACATGCGTGTGAATACTAGCCAACGTTTTTTAAATAAGTTGGATTGATTTCAATACCTACCCCAGCTTCAAGGAAAACTTTCAAGACTTTTGACCATTATATATGTCAAGTGAGAAACAAAAAGACAATGTTGTTTTTCGGAATCTTTTCATACTGTATGCGGCATGGAGGTCCAAACCTGCAACTCAAATGAGAAGCATACATAAGGAGTAGGGCAAAGGATATAGAGGAGGAAGGAAAATCCATTAATGCCTGCTAATGATTGAGGCCGGTAATAGTTATCAGTGTTTTAGGGCGAATATTATGGCCATGTAACGAAGGCCTTGATTACTTTATTAGCCTCTTCAAGTCATTTGCCCAGCGCTTACCGATATGACCCCCTCCCGGGATTGCCTTACCTCTTCCCTCTTTCCAAACACACCGCAAGCCTCACCTCCACCTCCGCCACTCCACAACTTTCTTTTTGCCCCCCCCCCCACTATTTCTCGCCCATGCCCTGTAATGATGAAATCAAATTAGGTTGACTGGATGGGCCTAAATCACAGCTCACGTTGCGGGCCGTGACATAAAGAATGGGCGCAACGAGGTTACCCAGAGTTCACGGCAGATAATGAAAGAGACAGCGAGGTAATAGCATGACGGAGTAGTAGGGTTCGGTACACTGGGGGGGTGGGGTTAATACGAGGGGAGGGGTGGAGGTTCATTTGGAGGGTACCTGCCTATATGACCACTCCAGCTGTAGTGAGGGACATCAGCTCACCTCATTTCTCCACCTTTTTTGCTCAAGTCTTGCTCCTGTCCTCTCCTTCATCCTACGCCACTGCCCCTTTTACACTCACCTTTACTTTTTTTCATACACCCACTCTCTGTCTTGATAGTGATAAAGGTTTCACAGTCAATTAAGCAGAGTATCACCTAAAAGGGAGTCCCGTAGGTGTTAATGTTCACGACGCACTACAGTGAGGGTTAGTCACTTCTGTAATGGGACGTTTCATCCAAAAAAAAAACCATAGAGCTCTGTAATTGACAACCAGGGTGTAATAGTGGTCTTTGGTCATTAGGCCATTTTGACGTCTACTGAAGCTAAAAGAATCTTGTCCATATACAGGATGGATGACTACTTAAATGCATTGGTGATGCTAGTTGTAAAAAGTTAATCTTGGACGCTTTCTACAGAGAAAAGGTGCTATGATAAGTACCGTATTCATATTCTAGTTATAACGGCATTGACATTGTTACAGGTACAAAGTGGCTTTAAGATTAGACATCCTTTATCGCCCCCACAATTTGCAGTATTCCCCAACAAAGTACTGAACAGCAGCAGTAGAATAAGAATGCTGGAAAAATCAGGGAAATGTTTCACCCAAATATTCCAAGATAAATCAGGATTCGAGTATTTTCAAAATGTGTTTATTAGAAATGGTTCAATAATGAATTTGTATATAGTTGTAATCCAAAATGAGCGTTCACATATGCCATATCACACTCTGCCAGCCACTTGGAATGGTCTGGCTAATTGGTTTCTTATAACTTTGTGAAGATAAACCCGTCTGTTCTCAAAGACTAAACACTTTCTCTGAGCGGGGCCATATGCTCGACGCAGGTGCCTGTGTGTGAGTGTGCTGTTAAGTCGGACCTGCCACCGCACCTGTCGCTGTTTACACTCTTTCCTCTGTTGTTTTTTTCCCCTCATTACTGAATACCATGCTGCATGCAGTATCCTGTTCTCCTGTCACATGCCAAAGAAATGCCTTTAACACATGCCATCAGTTAGTTTGCAATGGCACAATAACACGGCCCGACCTCTGACCTCTTTGACGTTGCTCATTTGCTTCCTGTACCTCCATAAACAGGGCAGGTAGGGTAAATGAGATCACCAGGGTCAGTTTGAACATACTGGGCGGCAGCCAAGTCACACGGCTAATTTTAGCATACAGCAGCCTAATTTGATTTTCATATGTTACTGCTACACTGCTATAGTTTTTAAATGCATTCTATATCTCATTTTGGCTTTTCTTTTTAGGTGATCATACCAAATCATGTGACCGTGAATGTGCATTTGTTTACTAAGTGATTTGACTTTGCAACGTTTTAACAAATAATTATAATAGTCAATAATAAGTGTGTAAATAGTGACGTTTAATTGATAATTGAGATGGCGGGTAAGTCCTAAGACACCTTTTTGGGCCATGTTGTGCACATGTTATTGGTGAAAGGGGAAACTTGAGTACTTGGAAGAAACGTATGCATGGTAGTTTCACATAGAAAGTCCCCATTCAGTCCAGAAACTCACAACATTCTTAACCAATGCGCCCCCATACCTAACTATAGGTGACTGCTCTCCTCCGTGCAGCTTTCTCTCTGACCTTGAGACCACCTTGTCCTCCATTTACCAAACTGGGCTTTAATTCTGTAGGCTGAGGCGACCAAACGGAAATAAAAAGCCCATTATGTGTAGCCCGCGGCGGGGGCTTGTTGACTGGCTTTTATTACAGCTGGGGATGAGAGCGCCTTGATGCCTTCATTTAGGGCCCCGAGCATCGTGCACTGACAGGGCTGTGACACTACTGGTCCCTGTGGCGCTGCTAAAAGACCCCACGACAGAAGACACTGTTGTATGTGTGTGTGTATGCGTGCTGTGGAGCTTCGTCCTGGCTATCTGGTCCAAGCTGGCATGGTGCGACTTGCCTGTATAAACGCTCTCGTAAAACTGACAGCTAGACATATGTATGGAGCGTGCGTTAAAAATTTACTACTAATCACTATGGATGGTCGGCCTGGCTTCCTGCCTTATGTGTCCGACATGGTGCCCCTTGCTTGCTTCACGCAAAATAATAAAATCATTGAATCATTTCATAAATGTTTTGTCACTTTTTCTGAGACGGCCGTTGACTGAATGTTAACTTTTTAATTGGTTATACTTGCTTGTAAATGCTCTTATTCTTTTATACCAAATATTGCTTTTGATTAAAACTGGTTCTTCATAACATAATTAAAGACGTTTCCATATTTTACTTATTTAAGATGTAAAAAAATGTATTAATAACAGAAAAATAATCTTCTCATGATTTCTTATTTTTTTATTGTTTAAAGCATCAAAGTCCATTGGCAACGCAAATTGAACTTTGTGTCTTTATTGTATTGCTCCATAAAATTAATGAATGGTGATTACTGAATACAATATGTCAGCCACCCTAAATATTTGTGATATATTAGTAATAAAACCAGAGTGGAGTCCTTCTTGTCGACATGTTGCAAGGTCACTGTTTGAGATTTAGGTGGTTCAGTGGTGAAACATGTAAAAGAGCTGTCCCTCTGCAACAGCATGATGAAGTGCCTTTCTCACACAGTGGCTGGAGGTAAAGTTCATCACAGGGTTGGCAGACTCATAAAAGTCTATGTTGCATATCCAGAGCCTTTGTGTTGTAATGTTATCAGCCCAAGTGTCAGAAAAGAGCAGAATTGTGGCGAGAGCTGCGAGTGCTGTGTCAGATCTGAACCCGGTCCTTCTGAGGCTTTAACTTTCTCTCACAGCACAGCACTGAACTGCTTGTTAGGAAGAAAATATGAGTATATTTGTAGTTTATTGTTAATTTGTAATTTATTGAGAGATGCTGTCAATGCTCCTTACAAACATGTCTGTATTGAACCCGGAGGCCTTTATTGTTCACTATAATAGCCTATAGAAAATGTTTCCAGGGCTTTGAGGGGGCCTGTTTAGAAGCTAAATCACAGTTAGTGGACCCTCTTGTCCCCCCTAATGTCCCTCCTGGTCATGTGTGTGACCAGCGGTGCGTGTTAAACATGTGTTTGGGCCTGGAGTAAATAAACACATCGTTGTGAGGTCACCAAGCCAAAGGTGAAGCAGCGGTTGCAATCGATACCCCCAGGGTGAGTGCGTGTGCGGGCAGGTGTAACCTCCTCCTCCCTCTCTCTGCCGCACAGGCTAACGGAGTTAGCACACTTGTTAGCTGCTGAAGGGTGACCCCACACAGCCCACACAGGCACCTGACTAATGGGTGCTAATGAGGAGTCACCCGTGAGGCAGCTCCTTCAGCAGCTCACCCAAGGGAGCCAGCCGGTTTGTGTGTGCGTATATGTACCTCCATAGGTCACTTAGTATGAGCCTATCCCTGCATGTGCATATGGCTGCACTGTGTGACCCTGTTACAACATCATGTGTCTGAGCTAATGTTATTACCAGGGCCAGAGCGAAGGCAGCCCATGTACCTTACAGTAAGGCCAGGGTGATCTCAAGTGCAGGCGAGCTGCTGTAACCTTCTTACCACAAACTATTACTTATTGGATATAATGAAAAACCATAAACCACAGATACATTATCACATATAAAAAGCAGTAAATTCTCATTTAAACTGTAACGGTAGGTAAATCCCTCAAAATAAGATTAAGTAAAAATGTTTAGAAAACCATGACTTCAAAAATTATATTTCCTGAGAACTAAAACCGAACCAGAATAGAGTAGAGCACCTTGTTCATATCTATTGACAACCCTCAAGTGTTAACCTCTTATTATGGTTTGTCTGTCAGTGTAATGCCTGAAGATTAGATCACCTACCATTTGTTGCTAGGACATGACCACCGTCCCTGAACATCTCTTTCCTCCTGTCACCCTCGCAGTGTCGATAAACCCTATTCTCCTTCTTTCCCTGATATGATCGCTGTCTTCTAAAGCACTTAGGCCACTTTGGCACCAACCACTAACTAGTGTTCCAGGCAGCCCGCACAAGCCTGTAAGTGGCCCGTGCCTTCATACAAGCGGACCCTGTGTGTGACTCCTCTCCTCCATCTAGCTGTCGGCATCTATCGACCAGCCCATCATGTATGTTCAGGCCACAGATGCTGCAGGGCTATTAGGTGCCCATTGTTTGTTTTGAATGGCAACGGAAACAAAATTGGTCTCATTTCTGATCTTATTGTGGGTAACCTTACCTCCCTCTGTGGCCAGGGGAGGCAAAAACCAATCCTAATTCACTTACTCCGTACCGGCATTGGCTTTTCTAATGCTTTTTGAGGGATGAAAATATGGCAACATGCAATAAGTGTCGACGTGGCAGAGGTCTTAAAAGCAGGA
Organism: Eucyclogobius newberryi; assembly: GCF_026437365.1. Taxonomy (NCBI): domain Eukaryota; kingdom Metazoa; phylum Chordata; class Actinopteri; order Gobiiformes; family Gobiidae; genus Eucyclogobius; species Eucyclogobius newberryi. The sequence goes on from NW_027315746.1 coordinate 16,335,446, forward strand.
GGGGAGACAAATAGATGGACAGATACCTAGGAGAGTGGCTGCATAAATTCACCAATGCTTCCCTTTTCTTCCTCTGCCCTGTCTCTGTGTCTCCAGTGCGGAGCATTAGTGAGGCCCTGTGATTGGTTTGTAATTTATGGAGTCCATAAGTGGCCCAGATTGATAGGGCTCTTTAAGGGGAGCACACTCAGACACCACTTTATTTAATACATAAGGATGGACCCCTCATGATAGAGTTTCAACCTGAATGCGGTTAACCAAACCCATTCTCCAGCCCAAAGCATATCATACAATAACCATCCGTGTACAAGGGTGGAATGACCATCAGTGGTTCTACGTTGGGAACCAAATAAGATTATTTTGATTCCATTACAGTGCATGTCTATCTTTGTTCAGCAACAATAACAATCAACTTGCAGTATTGTGCTACAAAATAAAGACACAGAAAACATCTAGTTAAGGGGCAAAAACTCTCCATTAAGCCACAAAACTCTTATCTCTTCCAGATCTACAGAAAAATATAAATAAAATAAAATCAACTGCTGAGATACACTGTCACATCCACAAATGCTGAATATACTCTGTTGGCATTAGCAGAATTTATCTGCCTCGTCATATCCTCTAAGTGTGTCAGGATAGCCACTAAAGCCCACACAGCCGTCCTCCTGGGCCAAAGCTCCAGAGGGAAAGATGATCTGGCCACTTCAGCTCCCCCTGCCCTCTCCTGTGCCCTTCACACAAACACATATGTCCACACACAGGCAGGCTCAGCGCTGCTCCTCTGCCCTCTGCACACCCGCCTAATCATGTCTGTTGACCTCTAGCACCACTGCTGCCCTGCCAGATTAGTTTACAAGTGGCCTAGGGACTCTGGGTTTCAAATCTTAACCCCTGCCATTTACTGCATTGATTAGGACCCACTGTTTGAGAGCTGGCTTTATCAAAAGAGCATAAGCAAATGTACCTTTATTTTACCAGGCAAAATAGAGCGCACATGGGTGAGGGAGTGAACACAGTAAGTAAAATAGCGTGACACTGCAAAGTGGTTTGTTCCGTTCCACATATTTCTGCTTCAAAAACTAAGTCTACAAAATAATTGTTATTGTCTCCCAGAAAATGATATCAGGTATGTTCAATTGCACAGTATGAATTAGTTGAATGCCCAGACATGCATTTGTTGCTCCCACAGTTTTTAGCTATTGACTAAAAGTGTCATTGTTACAGAAGCCCAGCTCCCACAGCCCTCAGACGTCAGTGCAGATAAGTGGAAAGTGAGTAATAGCTCAGTGCTCTGGCAGCCAGCTGCTGGGCCCACTGTTTACATGCCAGCTGATTACCCTAATTTTAAACGCATGCATGGCAGCAGGCCTGATAAATAGTCTCCTAACACCACCTTCTATTTCCCTATTGTCAGCTACTGGCGGCTAGTCAGCCGGCAGACCTATAATACCTTTTTGATTATTCAATAAATAACCCATAATTTGACATTGATTGTGCGTGAGAATGGGCTTTGTGAGGCAGAGTGATGGTTGGTGAGGTGCTGGAGAGGGTATCGACCTGCAGTGGTCAGTGCTTGGATGACCACTGGTCACAGAGGTCACATCTTTGTCCTAATATGCGGCGTGCTAAAACAAACAGCTCTCCCTGCCTTTAATGTGATTAGGATAAGGGTCATTAGTTCAGCCTCACTGCTTATTGTCCAAACAGAGATGTCCACCACTAATGGAGCTCCTTAATAATTTGGGTGAAAGATGAACCACAGTGACACTTTGCTAATGAGAATTTGTCAAAGATTCTTTACACCCATGGGCATGTGGCTCTGCATGCTAATAATTATCTGTCAATTACCACAAACAAGAAGTGAATAGGATTCTACTGGACACACTGACCCTACATCAGTCAACAAGCAAATCATCAGTATTTATTAACATGTATTTGCCTTGGACACAATTATACCAACCTGATGAGCATTGATTGTTGATTCCTAGTCCTGCTAGAGGCAACGAGACCTTTGAAAAATAGAAAATGTTGCTAAATATTCGCCACTCTGAAATGATCACTGATGTCGCGCTCTCGATTGTGACATGGTTAGTATGGACCTTTCTGAAATGTGTCCCCCGATGGATTATTTCTCCTAAGTTGGATGGATTGGACGGTGCTGGCCTGATCACTATCTGAAGCTCTCTAATCGTTTGCATGGCCTTGTGTGTGGGGGGCTGCTGCCTTGATGTTGCCATTGAAGTGTCCCTGGCGTTGTACTTATTGGAGTTCCCTGATGTTAGATATTGGAATATTGATCCGTCAGAATGTTTAGCTTTCACTGCTCTCTGGTTTCATTTATATGCTCACACAGCTGACGCCCGCTTCACACAGCGCTACAAGCTGCAGATGTGGCAGTACATGAGGGACCTAGATCAAATCAAACTTGCAATCAATGCCCAGTAAAAAAAAATCACAGTCAAAGATTTAGGTTTCACTGGGGTTTAACGCACCCTCACGCATTGTAATAAGATCAAGTAAACAGAAATCAATCGGGGTTAAATATCTTTGAAAATATGATGCTTTGGAGACTGAACAGTCAGAGAGCATGATTGCTCCAGAATATTTATTGTCAGTTTTTGTGCTGCACTTAGATAAACCATGGTCTTTTGACTTGCCATATCATCATGTATAAAAAACATAAATCATAAACTTGTGTAGGTACAGCGTTTTGCCCTAAAAGTATTAATTACCTCTCAAGCTGACATCACATATAGGACATCCAATATTACATGTACCTCAACAAGCAGCGGTAGTTCCCATTTTAAGAGACACGAAGAAGTGAGTCTGTCTTTAACTACGGTTGCACAATGTGGCTTTCCTATTAAATACCTTCTCCCAATTACCCATTATTTCCCCCTATAAAACACTGCAGACTGCATCGGACGGCTGTTTCTTTTGTTTCGGAAAACATGCAGGAACGGAGAGAGAGGAGAGGGAGGTAAAGAAAAGGTAATTTAATGGAGTGAAACTTTGATGTTGTAAATAAAAAACAGACCGGCTGTGGGTGTGAGAGGCGGGGGCTAATGGACTTTGTTGGATGGTAGGTGTGGAGCTGTTTGAATGAAAAACTTCTAAGAAACAATGCCAAAGCCAAAATCCAGCCTTGGGCATTTGCATGGTGGGACTTATTATGCAATTACTGCGAAAGGTAAAAGGATCCAGTAAAGTTACTAATTTGAGCGTGGGTGTGTATGGTTCACTGTGCCTCCCGCTGTTGCCGACTACCTAAGTTCGGTAAATCATAATAGCTGTTCTATTAAACCTTGTATACTGGTGAATAAGCAGTTTCAAAGTCAAGTTGAGCGGCCAATCACGTCGCAGGGATTTTATGATGTGGGCTGGGGAACCACCTTCAAAGGTCATGTCTTAGAATAAAACACACATAAATGTTATTAGGTACAAAAAACTATTACTGAAGAAAAACTGTAATTAATTTAATTCCAGGCTCATACTCCTCAAAAGACCACCAAATGGGCTTATGACTTTTGAAATGCAAACATCTTCTAATTTAGGCTATTGAACTACAAAGCCTTTTATTTTACAGTTGAAAATAATCTATTTAAACCTTATTTAAATCTTAATTAACCATGTTTTTTGTGTGTTTGTTTTGTGAGTGAAATATACCTTAAGTGAACAGAAAATACACCTCAATGCACTATTGTCTCATTTGACCATTAAATTAAGCCTCTTGACTAATCCAAAAGCTAGAAAGTTTGACTGGAACTTGCTGTAAAAATGCCATTAGGCAAATATAAAATGTGGATGAAAAGGAAAAGTTGATAATGTGAAAAGAAGACAGACCCAGAAGGAGGAAGCAAAGGGAACACATGATTATGAAGGTTAAACAATGGCAGTGGTCATTACGCCTCACTTTCAATGAGAAGGAGGAGAGAAATCACCGCCCATTTATAATTCATATCCTCAATTACCTCTAATAAAGTGGCATGAATGGGACCAGCCTTGGGAATGGCTCATGGAACAATTACATGTAGTATAGCCTGGCATTAACATTTTCTATTTGAACATTTTTCAGCCTCAATTTCTCTTAGAGTTAATAAGAGCGATGATCCCTCTTTGACTTTTTCATGAAATTATTGTATGGTTAGAATATTCCAATCTAATAGCCCCCCTCTTTCATTCCTGTAATGTATTCTGTCATTTAATAGGCTGACCTGTACAGACAGAGCTGCCGAGAGAGAAAGGGACGAGGCAAGGAACCTGACATTGATGAGAGGAGTCCTGTCGTTTTGACCCCAGTGCGGGTGACACAAAGGTCTGGTATATCCCACACAGTGTTGGGATTGGGGTCTGTCTGAAGGCCGTGCCTATCATCAAAACAGATTTCTACTGCTGAAGCCCCTTGCAATACAGAAAATACTGATAAACTGGATAAACGACTGCATTTTGGGTAAAACGAATTTTGGGGTAAAATAGAGAGAAAATGAATTTACTTGACACGATTTAAAATGATCATGCTTTGAAAAGGGCAAAATGATAACTTCCCAATGTGTTTTTAGTTATTTAAAATCAGATAATCATTAACAAATGCCAGATGTATCCATTATTACATTTGACTAATTAAATTAGTATAACAGGTTCAGAATTTTGTCAAAAGCAACAGTAACATTTTGAGGAAAAGTTATTACGTCAATCCAGGGGTTCTTGTTGTTGTGTGTTTACTGGCAAATGGCCTCAACATGTGGATTCATGTGTAAACTTTCTGTTGTCACTGTAACTTTGTAAACTTACATCAAAAGGTGTAGGCTGCATTATGAGGTTGGTGGTCTTGTTGGCTTGCCGTCCGGAGCCACGTGCCCATTTCTCTGCCTGGCTGTAAAATCTCCCTGTTTACTCCACCTTTCCTTTTCCCTATTCTTCCATCATCCCTCCTTCATCCGCCCACATAAAACAGGAAAAAAACTATTCAGCAAACCTGCCCGGCTTCTTTTATATAAAATAACAAAGTGTTCTGAGCTTGTAAAACACCACAGGACTGACAGTTTAGCAGACTCCCTGTAGTCTAGAAACTCTGCAGTGAACGGAAAGACGGAAAGCAAGAAGGTGTAGGCTAGTGCTTCTCGAATTTGGACATTTTTGGAATTTAAAAGTAAAGTTTAAATGACCTCAAAAAAGGTCAACCATGGTGTTTCTTAAAACAAAGGTGAAATTGAATTGTATTAAAAAAAAATAAAACAGTTTCAGAATGCATTTTGGAGCAATAATTAAAAGAAGAACATCTACTGAACCTTTCTCTTTGCCTAGATCAGAGTGTGAGACAAAGCTTAGGAAGTACTTGAGACCAGAAAGGTTGTGAACCACTGGAATAAGGTTAATCCTTAAAAATATGACTAAACATGACCAGATTGTGGTGAGATGAAGAACTTTACACCATCTTATCATGACCCACTCAGAACTTAACAAAAATGACTAAACCTGCTCATAAATAATCATGTTTAAAGGGGCACAGTGCAAGTTTTTAGCTGTGGATGTTGTTTTGCTTGGAATGTTCCACAAAAGGGCATGAAACTTACGGAGACAAGCAAACCATGTATTTTTTGGCAATATATATGTAAATAAATACATGCAGTTTAATGTAATATAACGACAAACCCTCCAACTAATATACCACCAAGAGAAAACAAGTTAACCCCAATTCTACAGAAAATCTCAACTTGAACTGCCACACACTCCCAAATGCCATGAAAGGCCTGTCTCCCATAACAGTTCTCTGCACCACATTTGAGGACTTTTGTAGACAAAGACTAAACCAAGCACTATACCTCCAGGCTTGCACGCACCCTTCTGAAGCATCTTCTTTCTCTTTACGCTCACACCATGTGGCCAGAGGAGAGCCAGATGTCCCTTTCCACTTCACATCACGACGAGCTAACGACTGCTAATCCCTCATAGCTTTCCCCTCAAAGGAATCAAGGCAGCAGCCATGATCTAACTCCTATTGAATTCCAATTACTCTCCACCGGGATTTCACAATAAGAGCCCCTTATACCCTGTTATACCCGCACTACAAAACCAACCATGTTCCTCACTATCAAATCCACTGCCACCCACTGACACGCTGCCCCGAGATATGAAATAATAGCACATGTTTATTGTTAGCCGCCATTATTTTTATGATTGCACCTAATCAGTTTACATGCATTGGCAGAACTCACTTACAGTATCTAGCAACAATTCGAAACATGAGCCAATACGTTACTGATGTAGTTTTTTCCACACAGCAACAGTCGCTTCCTCGGTTTGACTCGCACACCCCCTTTTTCTTTTGAACCAAGCAGGTTTGCCCCTTTTGTGCCAAGCAGAGACCCTTGTAAAAAGAGCAGCCTCAGTGAATAGAGGCCCTGCAGGGAGTCTGGCAGGCCTGCACCACTAAAAACCCTCTTTAGTGATCACAAACACAAGCAAAATGGCCTTTCAATCAAGGGCCTGATTAGCACTGTCTAGTTAACCTCTATTAAAGGCATCTTTCAAAAAGAGTTACCATCAAGAAACACTTGAGAGAGAAGACCCATAACAAGGTCTCCGTCTATTAGTAATGTGGCCAGACCTGAACACAAACCAGGAATCATACCATGGCCTTTCTAGTCTAATAATGAGAAGCGTTTTTAGTTAAAAATAAGAACATATGCATTTAGATGTTTTTCAAAACTTATGTCAAATTTTGAACATCACTTGATGATATGCTCTGACCTGGATGCAAATCGACATCATTTAGCTCTAGTTCCTTCCTTTGATCCTCAAATAATCAGCTAGCTTTCTTTACTGACACCTTGTGGTTCTCCATCTCATGTTCTCTATGTTCTCCGTCTCATGTTCTCCGTCTCATGTTCTCCGTCTCATGTTCTGAAGTTAGAACAAATGACCCTATCTTACAACTGTAGTTACATTTTACTTGCCAAAAGGTAATGAAAACAAACAAATAAACCAATTGCTAGGCAAAACTACATCAGTCAAAAGCTACATTCACTGAGGGAAAAGTATTCGGCTACAGTTTTTAGCTTGGAGTCCAGAGGCCAAGGTAATATAGAATTCGCCAGCAGTAAGGGATTTAGCTGAAGAGAAAGTCAGATTTTACACCTTTTTAACACTTCAAAAACACCCGAAACACCAAAGCCGATAAGGTTTTTCTTCTAATACAGTAAAGTTTCAGTCAGTTAATTCACAATGACATCACCGCTCTTGCACATGTAGGGCTAAGTGTTACAAATGAACCATAGAGCTGATGCAATGACTTTGAGGTGGTAAACGCTATAACAGAAAACAGAATCCCTATTAAAAGTAAAGAAAATGGTTACTTGGGCTGCGCTGTTGGTGTAAGTGGGAACGAGGCTAAAGGTGAACCCGAGTTTGTGTGGCACTCTATAACTGCGGTATTGGCACCGCTGCATTTTCCCTTCTCAAAAAGTTCTCATTCCCAGCTTTAATGCCTACCGCTCTACTTTTAGATGATTGCGCTATAATAGTGCTTTATTGCCACGCTCACATACAAATAACCTATGGGAGCCTCAAATACAAGCTCTAAATTTGCTTTGGTCTGACAGTTTGGTCTGTTTTTGACCTTTTGGATCTCGACGTGACTCAAAAGAGTGTTTTAATACAAATGCCAGACTGCGCTCGAAATGTGTATGACTTCAAAATACTTTTTCAAGCATTTCATTTTCTCACAGACATTCACAAAATAGAAAGAAAGAAACTTCTCATCGCACTTATTAAGTTGGTGAATGAGCTAAATATCACACTAATGCTGCCATATGCGTAGTTCTAGTTGTTACGTGTAGTTTCTTGGTTGGAGTAAAGTCGTACTGTCAAAGTGCGTGAAGAATATTCGCCTTGGACACAGGTGAGGTGACTATATGGGCGACAAATTCTGGAAAATGGGTCGTAAACAAGCCTTGTTCCTCAATGTTTACAATAAAGTTAGATCATTAGGCTCCGCAAATACTAGACAGGAATACAAGTCGGTAGTGATCTCAAAATAGTCAGTGCTACATTATTGATGCCAGGTCTGCCCACAAGTCCACTGTAAAAAAACAACAACTGAAAAGTCATTGTGACAAATTGGACATGGGAGCTGCATTCGCTTCATTATGACTCTTTCGGAAAAACATGAATGAGACATTGTTCGGTTGATTTCCTTTTTCCTGTTCGCAAGTGTGGGAGTCGCAGTCATCTATCCTCTTTAGACATGTTTAATAGGGCTTTGCCTGCATTGACCGCGGGCGTAAAGATGTCATACTTTATTAGAAATCCTTAAGACGAGGGCTAGCATTAATCACCGACTCTTGTTTATGAAAGCAATAAACGTTCCGCTGAGTGCTTTATTGTGGCTCGTCCGATTTGCGGCGTCTCTACGCACAATTATGAAAACCTGGCCACCTTTACACCTGTGGAAATCCTTCACCTCATAGTTTCTTGCGCTTCTTGCGCTTTGTCCTGCTGTCACACGCTATGACATCACCGTGACCTTTGACCGGCCCAGTCAGGAGAGCGCTGATTGGATGATTGGCTCGCAGAGGACATCCACATCCACATCGACTCTCAAACTCAATTCTGCTGATGTCAGGAGCTATTACTACTGACGACACCCGGGGAGCGATTGGCCCGGGACAGTAGCGTGGGATGTGCTGGCTGTACTGTATCGAGTGTGTGGGCGTGTAGTCGTGTTCGGGGTGATGTAGGTCAAACGTCTGAGGATAAGAACATCTCCCAGCTGAAATACCAGGGAAATGTCAAAGTCGGACACTGTGCAATCCTGCAGATCAATAGTTCAATTGGACATAAAGGCGGCGCTGTGCTAAGACAGGATTCACCGAAGGGAAAGGACTTAACAACTTGTCTTTGGTGGTATAGACTTTTTCATGTTTGAAGAGTCTTTAGTGGTAAAATCGGTAAAAGTCAAGGGTTTTTTCAAGAGTTAATCTTAAAGGTGCACTAGTTAACTTTTCTGGTGGGGGGGTCTCACTTGCCTTGCTTGGAGTGTTCCACAATATGGCTTTAAACTAGCTATCTTGTTTATTACAGGCTTGCTAAATCTTGCTGAAAACCATGCGTTCTTACTATGAGTGGGTCGCCTCACCACAGATCTGACTTGTGTATCCACGTGGTGGCATGACCTACCTGTGTCCATGGAAATAGATACGTTTAATGCTTCACCATGGGACATTCTAGGTGGCGGACTCTCCCACACCAAAGTTACATGGTGCATTATCATGATCTCCTTCTGTTTTCTGGGATAAAAAAAATCTACAAATTGAGTTATAAAATAAAAATATTTGATGAAACCTTTTTTTCTCTAGATTTCTAACAGTTTTTTTTTTTTTTAATCTCTGTGTAAAATTAACACAATAGCTATATCACCTAGGACCCAGAGGTGCTTGATTATGCCCCTGAACAGTTCATCCTAAAATGTCTCAATGCTGCCACATTTATCTCTCTCTTGTTCCCTTTCTCTCTCTCTCTTTAAATATGTGTGAGCGATACAGTTACAACATGCATTACTGTAGCACTGCTCCATTGTGAACAGTCATCTTTCTTCCGACAATCATCTCTGCTCTTTGAGAATTTCCCCAAAGTCCCACGTCAGAGCATAAAAGTCATAATATTACACATAAAAACCCCATGTTTCACCGCGGCTGCGCTACACGCGAAATCTCCACAAACCGTAAATTCAAATCCCCTCTCCCCTCCCTCGTCCTCGCCCTAGTTAAGTGTGGAATAATGTCGTCCTAATCATTATTTTTTTGCAGTGTGCCATAACAGCATCATTCAGGGAGCGTAATGATTTTTTATGCTCCTGACATATTGTTTTGCGGCGAGTGACATAAAAGCACAATGACATCTGGCATTTTGGGAAAGGTCAGACGGCCCATCTTGGCGGCCCGTCCATCTTCATAACGTCCACCACTTGTCACATGGAAACTGGCATCACCAATCTCTGTCCGTTCCTCTTTCTCCGCTCTCGTTCCTTCCTCTCTTCTTCCAACTATTTTCATCCCGTTTTCCTGCTCGCCCAAAGCACCTCTTGATTGGACAAGCAGCAGACGTCTTTTGTAAGTGTGACTGTAGGGGGAATGACAGAAGATTTCACACACATACATTTGTCCATGGCCCGGGGCGTGCTGGGGGGGCACTAGGGGGGGTCCACATGTCAACACCAGCTGTGAGGATCGCAGTGACACAGAAAGGCTCTAATACTAATGTGATAAATGTGTCAGCGCTCACTGCAGGCGCAAAATGTGTCTGTTATGAGCAATTGCAGTTGTCAGGTTCAACTGCTTTCAACCTTTTTTTTGTTTCATTTGATTGTGAGGGCAGGGAATTACTAAAAGAGTGTACTGAAATATGTTTTAAGCACACAATTTCTAGCCGGAGAAATTTCAAATGTAGAGTTCCCAAATTATTGTGTGAAGTATAGGTTTGAATTAAGACATTATCCAATTTAGACATTTTCATTTTTATTGCAGGGGTTCTTAATTTCACACCAAGTACCACCTTAGAACATATTTTGCCTTCCGAGTACCACCATATCTAAAACAGGTCTAAATCAGGACTATTCTAAACAGGGTTTAACCTGGACTACACGCTTTTCTATAAATAAGTACTAATCCAAAATAGTTCAGATTAAATTGACACCAAATTCATCAAATATTTGAACTGGTGAGGAATCTACATACGGGAAGGACCACAGTTTGAGAAACACTGTCTACAGCTTATCTGGTGATGGAAAGTAGTAGATTTCCTATGCTTAGCTCATACAGTATGTTAATCAGATAATACAGCCTTTATTTAATTGTTCTTGAGTAGGTTTAAGAATGGCAATAAAATAATCAAAAATACATACTGTTTTGCTTTCAGATTGACCATCTTTTTTCTTTTCTCCTACATTCACTTTCTTGACTTTGCAAACCCTTTCTTTCCCCTCCAACCCCCAACATGCAAGAGGCGTGTCCGTCGTGCCATCTTCTGTCCTTCTCAGCGTCAAATTACAGTTTTTCTGACAACTGTGTCTTGACTGAGGTGTCCAAAGAGGCCCACCCCCTTGCCTACATTCTTCACCCCATTATTTCCCTTCCAACCTTACCTTCGTGCAGTTTAATGTAATATGCATTTCTCTGCTTAACAGTTTGTGGTCTGCATCTCGCAGTCGGAAATGATACAATGCCGTGACACTTAGCAGGGAAGAGTCACCTCTCTAAGATTGACGTTGTGAGGCGTGCATGCAAATACGGCTCAGTAAAGTGGACACGTAGGGGGCGCTGTTGTGTGTGTTCGGGGGTCACACTGTGTCAAAGGTATAATTTCTCACTGGTAAATACTCTGCACTCCAGCCCTGACAGCTTTAATGGTGATGGCCTTATTATAGAGAAGACACCTGCCTCTGTGCATGTGTGTATGTGCATGCATCCTAATGTTGATGGCTCTGTTAAAGCCAGTGGAGGACAACTAAAAGACCAAGATTTATAGTAGGCCACATTTACTGACATAGGAATGATAGGCTGGAGCAGTAAGCCATGCATTTGTAAGTGCACATGTGTGGAAGTGTAATGAGACGTCTGTATTCTGAGGTAAAAGGCGTCGTTTCAATATTCAACTCGTGTAGTGTTAGTGGTCCATTTGCAAATACGTATTATTTAGAACACATATCATGCTTTGGTCTGGTGTTTCTCAAACTGTGGTGCGTGTGTTGTTCACTGACTCTGGTCAAATCTGAGACAAATCTGTTCATGTCAATCTTCTTTATCCGTGGTTTATTCTCATGTTAGATCTAGTTTAGTCCACTTTTAGACCACGTTTAGCCCTAATTTAGACCTGATAAAGTCCGGGTTTAGATCTGGTGGTACTCTGAAAGCCAGATATTATTTTAGGTAGTACTTGTTGTGACAAGTTTGAGAACCAATTATCTATGACACCCATGAATCATTATTTTACATTTTGCTCATTTTAAATTGACAAGATTGGTTACTGTAAACTCCAACAAAGTGCACTTTTTTATTCGTGGCTATGCGATGCAGTTGAACCCTATGTGTATCACCATTTATGAAAAAGAATGATAATTGTAGCACAAACTAAGTAAAAAAAATAACAACAAGGGTAAAACGAGGGTAAAACAAAAATGTTCAGATACATTTTTAATACATAAAAGCCATAACAATTTGAGACACATTATTCCGTCCCTATTGTTGCCTGGGAATTAAGTCTAAAATATTGAGCGGACATTTGTGGTGTACGTTCCAGTAAGGCGTGTATGGAAACTGACTCTGATCTCTGTGGTTTACGTTTGTCTGATTTACACATGTTCACACTTCCATCTACTCTCTCTCTCTCTCTCTCTCTGTCTCCATCTATCTCCATCCACCACAGTGCACCACAATGTTAGCTAATCCAGCTTCTACTTTCTCTTCCTGTAAGTAGACACTAGCACCTGCTGAACCGTTGAATCAGGGGGGGGGAAGAAAAGAATCTGCGTGTGATTTTGTGTGGTTTAACTGACATAGTAGCTGTAAGGACGAACCTTCCTTCCTTTCCTTCTATTTCAAAACACTTCTATAAATCACCCTATTGCTGTCACTTTATGCACAATACATTGTCACTAGCAAATTTCATTAAAAAACATAAAAAGAGGTAATATTGTAGCGATATAATATTTACCAAGCAAAAAATTCTCTATTGCTTTTACTTATTGCTTATTATTCTAATACATAACTTAGCCTAAAGGGATGGTAAAGGTCTTTCACAACTGTATTGCATTTTATCTAATCAAATTTTCTTTTTCTTGTAACGGGAAAAGCATTTTACCAACTAAGTCATTTGAATGAGCTCTATTTGCATCACACAATTTGCTCCCGGCTATTTGCTTCAAGAGCTTAAAGGCAGTTAATGCTTAGGATGTTTCGCTCCCAAACAACCAAATCGCTTGATCCTGTTAGATCCAGTATTCATTTTATTCTGTAAATAAGCCTCTCCACGTGTGTTTAACCATGATCAACAACACACGGAACGTGGCTCCCATGCTCCCTAAACGCAACACGCTTTCTTCTAATAGTTCATATAAATGGCCATCTTCTGCTAACAAGCAAATATATTATGTTCTGTCTAACCACTCAGCCCATGTTTTATCCAGTCTTGGCTCACTGGGCACTGGGCTGCGGCTTGCAATAATGTGACCCTAAATTGCTTTTATATTTTGATAATGATGTTTTTGTGCTGGACCCCTGTGAAGTGCTCAATATGACTTCAACATTCCCCCATTAGTAATGCTAATTAGATGCATTAGAAACACCATAAATACAATGTTCCTGCATATGACAGAGATTAGTTTACAATAAAAAGGTTACATCACTCATTTGACTCCATGTGAGATGGGAATTGTTTTGCCGTGACAGCATGTGTAAAACTGGGCATTCATTTAAAAATGTATCCTTTTTGGCTATTTGTCTTTTTGAAGTTTGCATTCGTTCATCTGCTAATTGCAAAATAATATGTGTTTATTGTTGCTGTGGTGCAAGAAATGTTAAACGTAATTTTCTCCACCGTGAGATCAATAAAGTTCCTTCATTAATGTGGCATACATTTTTCTGGTGCAGACCTTTCACTGTATGCAGGCTCGGGACATACATAACTTGTGACCGCTGTTTTTATTGTTTACCTTTCTACAATCACGATATATGAAAATATGACATATCCCTTGACCAGCACCAGCCTGTTAAAACACTGTGCGCAGGGTTAGGGTGCACAGTTGAAAGTCCTGCCGCGTGGAGCCGCAGGTGTGAGTGGGCGGATGTGTCCGTGCAAATTCTCAGAGAAAACTGGAATCTGGGCTTAGACCTGCTTCAGGTAACTGTACATGTGTTAGCCTGTAATCTTTGTGCTGGTCCCACACTAGATAACGGATGAGGATAACGTGAGAGAGGGCATTCAGTGTGGTATTTGTGCCAAGATTGATTTCTACCATTGAACAAGTACAGTACAACACTTAACAAGTACAGTTTTAAATGTGTCGCTCAGCTTAAGATAAAGAATATGAAGATTTAAGATGTTTTTTTTATGTCCGACTGTAACGATGTCCCCTGTGCGTCCACTCCCACCTGCTGCACCTCGGTCCTCTAATCTTGTTTGCCATAAATAAATGAGCTGTCCCAGTGAGGTGTGTAAGGCACTAATTAATTTATTGCTTGATAAGAAGAAGATGGGCGCTCCTGCTCCAACCTCCCAAAGTCATAAAATGCTGGATAAAGCAATAATAAACCAGTTGTGGCTACGTGTGTAGTGAGACTCTTCTACCTACTGTTTGTACAGTGAAGGGTTGTAATTCTGATAATGTAGGGGTTATTAATTAATCGTTAATCGTGCTGTGACTGATTAGCACGTCAGCGGATAGACTCCAGACTGACTGGAGACAATAAATACATATAGTCAATAAAACAGCAAAGCACTATGGGAGAAGGGCCAACAAGTTTACTGAGCAAGAAATAATGACCAAATATGGATAATAATGTCAGCATGGGAGGCTCAAAGCATAAGTGATTTCTAGAATGTTGAATAAAGTGATGTTTATTTATAAGCACTTAGTCAAAGCCTTAAATACAGTCACATATTTTTGTCATATCACATTTTAAGCAGGCATCAGTGCGCCACCAACGCTAACTAATTGAATTAAGAGACAAAAACATATAGATGAGACATTAAGTTCAGAGATAACCGTCCATTTTTACATTTAATTCTCCTCACACTGGGGTCAGAACAGAGCTGGGGTTTCAATGTCCAGCCAATGCATGACCCGCTCCAAGCAGCAGATGAACCTTAGCAGAAACAAGATAAAAGAGGGCCACAGCATTAAAATCGATGAAAAATGCTGACTTGCTGGTGTCTTCACGGGGGCCAAGCTTGTTTCCACACGCCTCAGCTGATCCCCGCACCCGCTCCTCCGCTGTCCCTTTGGCTATACGTCTCCACACCGCTGCCCTCTTATGTGGATGAACGCAATTAGACGAAAGTGAAACCAAAGAAAGATAGCCACACTTAACTCTTCCGCTGCCCATTCATTCACTAACAGGAAACCGCTTGTCGTCCGGCAAGACGCACAAGACCCGCCATCCCTCTTGCTGGATCATCCGGCCATTTCCTCTTATTGTCAAAGACGCATGCACACTCTAATGGGTAATAGATACAGGCCTAATCCTTGCGCCAGGTTGAGATGGATAGAGGAGGGAGGGTGGCAGAGGGAAGACTAGGAAAAGTGGAGTGAGTTATGAAGCTACACTCTGGGGGTTAATTCCTCACCGGGCGCTTTTACACACAAATACACATAAAGGTGATGTCCGGTCGTGCCAGGCCAGTAGTACCGCTAGTTAAAAGGGAATACGTTTATGGCCAGTGCAGGCGCTCATACATCAAGGAGCAGTTTGTTTAGGCAGCAGCGTGACAGGTTACAGTAACAGGGGTAGGGCCAGTGGCTGCTGCGGTGATGAATGGAGGGAGCAGTAAGAATTCTGTGCAAGTGTTGTAGGCGAGAGAGGCATCAAAGGAGGTTTTTAGCACCGAGACAAATGACTGTTTCACTTTTTATTTCTCTCTCCAAGTGAAGAAGCTTGTTTTAAAGCTGACATGTCTTGAGTTATTCTTATGTCAGTGTAAATTGGATTGTATTCCTAAAGGTGCCACTGTGTAACTTTTCTGGTTCCAAGGGGATGATTTTGCCTGGAATAGTTACGGGGCTGATCTGGGTAGAGATGACCCAACTCACAGTGAGAATTGCATGCTTTTTTTAATTGGTTTTGGTAGAAAATCACCTGAAAATCGCCAAATTTAATAAATGCGATACAAATAAAACAAAATACAATAATGTGGAGCAACACACTAGAAAAGATTCAATGGCACCTTTAAGCAAAAAAAAAAAAAAACTTAAATGCCTTGCAATAGTTTTGTTTATTTTGCATTTGTTAGTTTAAAACCACATTGATGAAGCATTTCCAATCAGCTTAAAATACACAGTAAAACATTAAAAACAACCACATAAACAAATAATAATTAACGAAAATTACCAGAAGAGTTCACAGTCAAATTGTTTTATCATTATGTGAACCTTTTACGTTCTCAGTTTTCACAGTTTCACAGTTTTATTACAGATATGTTCTAACTTTACAATGGACCATGTGTTAATCTCACATGTTCATATATATGGTCGCTCTATAGTCTGAAGTAGTGCATTCAGACCAGCCAGTGCCTGCTTATCTCTATTATCTCTTATCCCACTCCCTCACCTCGCCCTGCCTCTCGTCCAGTTCTGGTCCCAGTCTCGGCCCTGCACCGGTCCAGCTGTGAGTCACACTGTGCCATTGGACCTTGGAACAATGGTCCCGTCCGCCTGTGTCATGGAGTATCCCTGTGTAAAGACAATCACTGCATTATCTGCTCCACAATGAGGACAGCCATTCTGATCTGACAATGAAATGCAATGTGGATGTGTTGGCTAGAAGTGCTGTACTTGCGCTGACATTCAGATGCGTTAATATCCTTGGAAATGTAGTTTAAATTCAACGTTTAATGCATGCACAGAACACAACAGAAAAAGAGAGAGAGAGATATAAAAAACAAGCAACAACACCAACGAAACAAAACCAAGGCACATACTGTCCCGTGTGTAAGTTCCATTTTGTCCAAAGTCTGTCAAAAAGTTCCAAGTCCAAATGTGATGTCACATAATGTAATGTAACGTAGGTCCAGTCCTTATTTGTTGGTTCAGTTTGTGGAATCCATTTCTTTATTTCTTTGTCATGGCCTTCTTGCTGCTCCTGCTGCCAAAATATGTTCCTGAAGTATGCATTTATTGTTTCCATGACAGGAGATTTGAGGCCCAAATACATAGTTTTATTGAAGATTTTTGTTGTATTATTATTACTTATGTATGTGTTATTATTACTTAAGTTAACAAATCTGTATCTTCTTATTATTGATAATCTTAAAAAAATTCACTATAACTGAAGTTTCAATATTGCTTTTTATGTCATATTATTATGGAAACTATGTGTCTTCTCCACTCTAAAAAAAAAGTCATGTAGACATTTATAGTAAGTTTTATGATTATGGCTTTGGTATCAGTTGAAATGCAGTGAATCTCGACTTTTTCTTATATTAAATTCTCAGTCTTTAGGATTGATGCGCAGAGTCTGGAGAATGAATGGAAAAGCATAGCAACAAAATGGTAATGGGCAACAACAGCCGCCACCCGCTCTTCAGCCTGTCGCCATCTCTCCCCCAATAACTCACTTTTCTCCCCCGTGCCGAGAGAAAACAATAAGATATAACAATTGGCAAATGGCTGAGGCAGGCAAAGCATTACAAATGAAATGTAATGTTGTTACAGTTTGGAAATAATGAATTATGAGGATAAGCAGGGATCTGTAAAATCGCTGTAGCGCTTTACCGGGGTTTCATTTTTCAACTGTATTGAATTATGGTGAATTGGCCCCAGTCAACTGCAAAATACAGCACTGGGACCAGGCAGGATGATTCAGTGTGCGTGGAATGGATGTGTGGGCTCAAGCATGTGCCACCCCTGACTGTATGAATATATGTGTGTGTGTCAGGAGGGCATTTACATACAGCATGTTTAGTGTGGCTGTGGTGAACAGGGAGACCTGTTGAAGGCTGATTCGCACTCAACCCTGACGCTCTCGTGATAAATGTCCCTTATCAGTGCAGCACGGCTCTACAGCGGCCCCGTGGAGGGACAAAACGCTGCAAGGAAAAACTAGAAAAGGCCAGCGCAGAGACAAATCAATTTATTTTCAGTTTAGAGAGGGTGGAATAATGCAACACATACTCTCATGTCAGATACAGCTCAAAAGGGAAATACAATGGTAATGATAGTACTACTTGTAGACCCTGTAAATGTTTGTTAACAAATTCTAAATCCCAGAAGCGAGATAAAAGTGAAGTGGAACATGATGTGATTTCAGGGGAGGAACTGGGATTATCCACAATATATGTATAATATTAATATTATAAGTTTGAAAAATCCAGTTTTGACTAATAAAAAACACTCCTGTGATACAATGATATCAGAGCCAGGTTGAAAGACATTTACTATTGGATTTGACATTATTTGTTTATTTAAAAGGAGTTTCACCGTGCAATAGTTTAAAATTGTATATACAGATATAATACATACTTTACCACAAATTATACTATAGATGTGAAGCCCAAATACCGTTTTGATGCAAGAAAATATTGTTTTTATTCTTCGTACTAGAAAAGCTAACAAATGTCTAGGGAAATTTAAAATTATTCCTTTTTTAAAAATGTTTTTCTAGGTACAAAGAGAAAACCACATTTGCATTTTGATCATTGAGCATCTGATGTCAGTTAATCATCTGATTCACCTTCAGTCGCCTTCTGGAGTTTAAAACAATCAGCATTTTAAGTCTAAGAAATTTACCCAACTATATAGTTGGGTAACACATGCAAAAGTAAACAAAAATGCATGTCTAAAAACTACAATATGGGTGGCGCAAGCTTAGTTAGGCGGTATTGTGACTGAAAAATGCACTTAGGAGTGACGACTTTATGACCATATAGGACTTCCACACACTGTTAAAGTTGAATTTGACAATAAACTATGGTATCTTTATCTGTTAACTTTGAAATGTGCTTTCTGTGGACCTCCCTTACATGTATCTGATTTAGACTGTGTTAAAAATGTGTAATAAGCCGGAGGTGTAGGTGGGCGATGGCGTGGAAAGGGATAGCTGGAGTTATCAGCGGGTCTTGTAAGGGAAGAATACGCATCAAGCTGCCAATCATTCGCACGGAAAATTGCTCTGAGATTTGAGTCCCCAGACGGCGTGCATGTCACCAATGTGTGTGTGTGTGTGTGTGTGTGTGTGTGTGTGTCCGCTATTACTGCCCCTTCATCCCACCAAGAAACCTCTCCATTCTCACAAAAAGCCCCCCAAACATACACACAAACAAGCTGGCAAACGGCTATCTCTTCTGTCTGTCTCCAAAGCCTATACTCAAGTCGTTTGAAACACTGTTGTCATCTGTGGCAACGACTATTAGGACCACCGCCGCGGACACGGAGAGAAACTGAAAAAGAGGGATGAGGGAAAAAGAGGAAAAAAGACATGAAAGGAGAGGTTAATGCGTGAGGAGAAACCATTTCAGTGGCTTTAATTTTGTATCGATCCAAGCGGCAGGCCTGTTCCTTTACCTTGTGCCGAGACTGCCAAACCCCTCCATGCCGTCTGCACCAGAATAGTACCTAATAGTAAAAAAATTAAAGACGTAAGCTGCTATTTAAAATGTATAATCAGAAAAATAATTACATAATCAAATGCAGATGCTTTACCTTTTTCTCCAGGCTATTTGTTCTTCCTCTTTGTCTCCTCTGGGTTTCAGAGTGATGAAAATTTAGGGCCATTTTCATAACAATTTACAACAAAACAACAACAAAAATGTATAACTTGAATAGTAAAAAGTCCTCAAAATGACGATTATATGGAAAAAGTAATGTGACTGAAACCCATAAACATATTTTGTGTATATTGTGTACATAATTTCTCTGGAATTACCAATATACTATCAACAACATATCAACTGTGTAATTTAGCTGTAAAACTTAATACACATAATTATTTTTAGCAAATTTTGGAATTTGTGGAAATGTATTGGAAATGATGACATTTTATTAAGCATTTAACTAATCTAATGATAATAACGAGCAAGATTAAATACTGTGTTATTCTACAAGTTAGTTGTAATTGTAACATAATGTGTACCAGGGATGTAGCTAAAGCTGGTGCAAGTCAGCTTTTCTTTTGTTAGATTAAACCATGCTTTATTTAGTAACGGTTCCCGGTAAAATACTTAAATCAGGCGTGCTTGTACTTCCTAAACATTTTGCATACTAACAGTTCAGACATACATACAGATGCCACTCAAAATAACCCATCCCACATGTCTCCATATGAAACTCATCAACTTTTAATGACAAGCTCTTCACTGGGAAACGGTAGTGAAACATCCCCCTCTATTGGTCAGTGTGAGATCCCCATCCGGAGCTCGGCCTGAGGACAGACACATAGTGATGACAGGCCCGGCCCGCAGAGAGCAGAGATAGAGCATTGATAAGGATCACAATGATGTCCAATTGCAGCTGTATGATGCAATCGCACAGACTCATATATACGGGGTTAGGCTCAGGTGTGACCGGCGCAATGCCCCTCTCCAGGAGATAGACATCTGTGGACGCCTTTATCAAGTGTTTGCAGCGAGGTATACATGTTTTAGCAGAGATGGCCGGGTTTTTTGGTGTCCGGGGAATACTGTCCACAAATATAGATGTGAAACACTATGAGCCGCTATGGGCGTCATTCATTTTAAAGGTAAACTGTGGTGTTGATGTGGTGGGAAATGTAAGAGACTTTTTCTCAAGTAGGATTTAGAGTTCTTCTCACTCTTCTAACAGTCTAAATTTGGATTACCGTAGATACGTTTTTTTTCCTTCATTCAGATTAGGGGTGGGTGATATATCAGTTCCTGTCAAACATATAATAATATCAGTATTTGTAGATATGTTATTGGCCACAGCAAGTCTTCAGTATTGGCACAAAAAAAATCCATCTTGGCCCATCCCTTTTAATAGGTTTCTCTTCAAATAATTTACCGTAAATACAGTTAATGAACGTGTACTTGAGACTGTAAAAGTCTATTTTAAGGAAACCTCCCTATTTTGGTGCCAGAGGAACAGTCTAATTCCTGGAACTTAGTCCACAAAACCTACCATCATGATGACACGTCAACCACACTGAGATACCACTACAAAGATCAGACTTGACTAACGTATTCATTACCAGCTTATAATCATCTTTTACACAATTCCTATAGCTCTTAAAAAGACAACTTAACACATCTGACCCAAAATAGCACAACTTTTCCACTAATCTAACTTGTACAATGGCCGTCCAAGCCTTTGCCAGGAGCGATTACTGTCATTCTCAAAGTTTGCCCAGTGAGCGCGTGTGTTTGATTTCTATTCTGGTGACACTCCAACCGAGAGGGGCAATATAGCAGACAGCTCGACAGACAGCTAGAAAGATGGAAGGACAGGCCAAGCTGCTCCTCTTGTATGAAGGATTATCCCCGATCCTGTGTTTGTGACAAGAGCTGATAAGGGCTGCGAGAAGAGGCAGAGAGGCCACTGACATAGACACACACACGCACACACGCACACACACACACACGCACACATCCATGCACACACTTATGCACATATAATCCACAGTAGGAAAGATATCAATCCATCATTTAGAGCCAGGATTCAGCCAGAGGAAAAGGCTCTTTTCAATGGCCGACAAGGCACATCTAAACAGCGCCACAAAAGACTCACGAGGTTTCAGACTTGAATGGGCACATCTGAATGGCCGTTCAATTTATCTGATTTACATTTGTCTATTGTCGGCACCAACTTTAGATGAATTATATCGTTTGAGAGTGGACGTTGTATAGGAGAGAAATAGGTAAGGCATTAGTGCGGACTTCAATCAATAATAGTTTGCGACATGGTCAGAGCATTAACCTGTGTTAGTAGATGCTCACAGCTGAACAAAACATCCAGTCGTTTTTAATTCAATAATAAAATACCGGTATGTTGAAATTTCCACGCGATAAGGGATGATTTTTTTTGGAGTACACGAAGGACGGAAGCTGCAGGTTGGAGAAGGCCGACCATTTGGCGAGGCGTCGGTGCTAGACTTGATGGATGAGACAAACTGCAGGCTCTTTCCTCTTGTAACTTTCAAATCATTAAGCCTTTTACATGGCTATGCAGATTTTTATAGCCACCTCAGACAATCTGTGCAGCCTATGTCTCTCCATCAGCAGCAGCAGCAGAGGAGACGAGGGCGGGCGCGGGGAAAGTCAGAGTTTTATTGTCTTCACATTCTGTATCCAGACCAAATTAGAGTGGACTGTAGGAAACTCGGTGTACAAGGGATTTTACTCACCGTACTTACTGCCCCTTACGTCTGTGGTGTCTAACAAAGTCTTTTCTTTCCTGTTGTACAAGGGACTTTTTCTTAGTACAATTACTTAGCCATAGATTCAAAATGTTGACCAGAATACATCAACTACAAACTGCATATTACTCTGTTTTCTGCTCTTGTTCATCTATTGTAAATTTCTTTCACATTTAATTTTATACTGTCAACATAATTATAGAAATTATATCACAAGATCATCTATTGCTGCTATACATTCATCCTTACAGGCTCTCTTGAATCCCAATATGGTTCAATATCTCCTTTCCTGTTTGGATCTAGCTCTCACAGAGCATGGTTTACCTGTCTAAACCTGATATTCATTTAAACTTCAAATGAAGATCATGGTTAGACAGGTGATCCAGGACTAAGAGGACACCGTGTCATTGATCTAAGATTTTAATCTGCTGCTTTTCTCTGCCAGACACGTTTCCCAACAACAAATATTGTAGATTTACCTTGTGGCTGGACTGAAAATGCAATTAACTGCATATGGCACAGTAAATGCAATAGTGTGGAGTGACAAAATATACAAGTACATTAAATAAAGATAAATTTGTCTATCGCGTTTCCCCCTTATAGATGTTTTTAGTCTTTAATCTAAAATCAGTTTAAGCGGATATGTAATGTCTTGTATCAAAAGTCAAGGATACTATCACTCAAACATAACCACAAAATGGGTGTTCCTGGCTACGCTCTAAATATTACCAACAGCACATCCGACCATCCGTCCCACGATTCCACTGCCTCCTCGGCTGTTAGGATTCAATTAGCACGGAGCAGGCAGCCACGGCAGCCTCATTAAAGCTAATTAGTTAAAACATCAGCCAATCTAGCGTTAATTGGCTTTGGTAATTAATTCAGCTGCTAGACCATATGAAAGCATCAGGGGGAGGGATAATGAGAGGGGCGCAGAGACACAGGGCCAGTGCAAGTTTGAAATGTGGG
Organism: Eucyclogobius newberryi; assembly: GCF_026437365.1. NCBI lineage: Eukaryota > Metazoa > Chordata > Actinopteri > Gobiiformes > Gobiidae > Eucyclogobius > Eucyclogobius newberryi. The sequence continues at coordinate 16,358,491 of NW_027315746.1, forward strand.
GACTTGTAGTGCGCACATCGGCAGCACAAGGCAATAACTGCAGTAGATTAATTCAGAGATAGAAAGTTCTAGTCTTTCAAATCCGGACAAAACCATCTTCCTGGAGCCCACGAATAGTCTACATTCAACGTTTCAAGACAAGTAGTACAGAAAATGAGAAAGATTAACACTCCCACAGAAATATGTGTGCTTGGCTGTGAAGGTCCGTTCTATTTAAAGCTGCTGATGTCCAAAATCCATTGGTCCACTCTCTGGTCCTGTTCCAGCGGTGATGAGGCTCGAGTGGACAGCCGTCACGCCCACACACTTTGGTCAGGAGAAGAGTCAGCACAACGTTTCTTAGTTCAACAACTTCAATTAACAGACATCCCGAAAGAGAATGCAATAAATGGCATAAAATAGACAGTTTTTTAAAGATTTCATTTTAAAACAGGTTTGAATGTGCAGATAATATTCGTTTTGTCGGAACACTTAAGACTTTGTAGTAGCTTTGTTTCTCGCATTGCTCCAGTATGTGTTGTAAAAAAAAATAAAAAAAAAAGGTGAGATTTTGAACACTAAAATTTCAGATTAGCAAAAATGCAATGGTCGTAAATCACACTGGTTTTGAGGAGGCTGTGATAAATGCTCCTGTGATGGGACGTGTGCGCGCGTGTGTGTGCGTGTCAGCACTTGTAATGACAGGCCCTTCCTCCTGGGACCGTCCGGCTGCAGTCGGATGCTGCTGAGGTTATCTCTGACTACTGACAGCTGTTTATTCAATCAATCACCTTGTCACAGTGTGTGTCAGAGCATATATGCGTGTGGGAGTGTGTGTGTGTGTGTGTGTGTGTATGTGTCTGTGTGTGTGTGCGTGTAGAGGCAGAGAAAGGAAGTAAATGAATGGGGCATTAACCAGGCGTTGACCCGGAGAGCACCCGCACAGCCTCATGCTACAGGCCAAAACACCAATATGCATCCACTGCCTCTGATGTCATCCAGGCCAGCTGCTTTGGGTTCAATCAAACTGTCGTGTTAAGAGATTGGATTTGGACATTTTAACTTGTAAAACTGCACAAGTATTATGATTTGCTCTGGTCAATGTAATTCACAGTCAATTGGAACAGACATATTGTACATAAAGCATGTATAATTTATGTCACAATTTGAAATCAAAGGGTTTTGCTGTCAGAAGGTGCTTGGTTTACATACAGTTAACAGTTGTAGGCAAGTCAAGTGTATTAGTAGAGCACAACTGACCATGACCAAACAACAATGAAATCTGTAATTGTCTTTACGTGCAGCTAGACTTACTTTGTTTGGCTATATGGATGTCTCAAAACGGTCATAATTTTCTGTAAGATCTACTTTTTGGACTATAGACTTAATTAAGCTTCCAAAACTGTAATAATAATGGAATCAGGTTGCGTGTCATTGTTCAGCAGCAGCACTTAAATGAATGCTATAATACAGGATCATAACTGGACAGTGAATGTTTACATATCTGTTTTTCAAGTTGACTGGCCTTGAAAGCACCTTAAATCTGCAATCCCAGTCATCATGAAGTAACCTTTAGGTCCCTTGGCTCCATATATGCCGCCTGTGTTAAACCTACTGTCTGATTTTCCCATTCTGCAGTATTCCACATCCCAGGACTCTTCCCCAAACACCTCCGCACTATTGCACCAGCATCCACCTTTCCCCTCTCCATCCCTCTCCATCCCTCCCTCATCTCCATGCCCCCGCCCCGTGCTATATCTCTCTCTCTCCTCTCGCCTCTGTCGACATTTCATTTGCTTTTCTAAAAGTGACAACAAACCCAAGGGAGTGCCCTGAGAGTGGGAGGGTGATCCCGGTGATGAGTTTAGAGCGGGGCGTGGAGGAGTGCTATTTAAAAGCGCAATGCATCACTGTCAGGTAGGGGGCAGCGTGCGCAGACGTTCACACAAACGCGGAGAAGACGACCCCTGTTCCATTTCATCAGATGCCCCGCCGAATAAGCTGCTCAGTCTCATCTGTTTTTTCGCACAAGTAGTGATCAGCTTTGTGTCTGGCTTGCTTAAATCACAGCTCACTTAAGGAAAAGATATCTCATACCGCGCAATTTCATTTGAGGTAATGTGCCGTCTGTTTTTTGGGGGGCTCATATTTGCTATTATGGAGATGATGGTTTCTCCGCCTTTACTTGTGGCGGTCAGGGACAACAAAAAGGCGACCAACAACAATGAAAGCTGACACAGTTTGATTGCAGGTTCAAGGCAGTGTGCTGGAGAGGTTGTCCAAACCTTTGCATTGTATGGGTCACAAGCCAGTGAACTGATTGTGCTGGTTCCAAGCCTGGATAAATAAGGTTTAAATCAGGAGAAGATCTGTATGCTAAGAACGTTATTATAATGTTACATCTTAGGGAAACTAATTTATTACACAGCAATACAATTAGGGCTGCAATGATGAATCGACTACCGGTACTTGTGATTAGTTCTCAAAAAAAACTATAGTATTTTGATAAACGTAATTGTTATTTGGACCATACACGCTCTAAAACACTTAGAACAAGACAAAGAGAGTGACGTTATGAGATCAAAATGTCAATAAAAAGAAAGAACTACATCAGATTGTAATCAAAATGACGCTTTATCCATAATTATTCTCAATTTAGAAGCATTCAGTCACCATATTTACCGTAAATCTTTATTTGGTTGAAAAAATGTAAAATAGAAATACCGTAATCGCTGACTATTTGACTACTAAAATAATCGTTATTAACAGCTTTAAATACAGCGTCATTCTAAAACAATAAGATTTAATTTGTTTTGTGTTATTTATGTATTTATTATCCATTTATTTAATCTCACTTGTTAACATATAACGTATAATCACATTCGTTTTCTACAGTGTAGCTGAGAAGATACAAAAAAAGAAAAGAGCTTGGAATCGGGGGAGGCAGAAGTGGCCCTCTTTCCCTTTAGCCGTGAATCAAATCAAATCCCCCTTATCGCACATTATTTGAAGAGGTTATCGGGTGCGGTAATGCGGTTACACGGCGGGACCGCGGCTGAGAGATTTCCTTGTTTACCGATGTTGGCGGGTGTTAGAGCTAACTGGCCCCGGCACTGAAGGCAGGAGCGGGGAAGGTGGAGGAGAAGAAAAGAGAATAGTATAAACACTTGATGCATGTCAGAAAACTCATTTGAGACAACAACCATGAGGCCAGAGTGTCTGTTTGTGCTCGAGAGACAGTCGGTCAAGGACACAAAAACGGCCTGGACATGCAACACTTTTGTAATTCCATTTGGGAGCGACAACACCGGCGACATGCTGCGTTTGTGCCAACTCGTAAATCCGGCCCTCTTATGGTTTGTTTAAAAGCGGTTTACATGCTCCAAGCTCATTAGCTGATTGCGTGTATAATTTACAAGTTCATTCCGATTATTGCAGTAGATTTTAAAGATTCAGGCCTTTTTTATTTGGGACTGTTTGGTTCTGTCTGATTCAGTATTTAAGTCAATGAGGTCTTGTATGAGAAGATGCATTCAATGGTTTAATGATGGAAAGGCTATACTCTTGCAGCTGTTTATTTATTTTACACTCTTTTGTGTATTTAGTGGTCATTATGTTGAATGCCCTTCCTGACGCATCGGTCCCCGTGCAGTGGCATCGAACTTACACTGATTTATTAAACCAAATAGCTCTTGTGAATTACCAAAAGGCAACTATGTGTGTTGAGCTTTGTCATTTCAAAGGAATGAGTAAAGTTTCTTCAGAACATAATTTAACTGAATTGAGCAATGAGGCTGAATCCAATGTATAGTAGAAGTATGAGGTCACTGACTTCACAAAGCAACATCAGTTTGATTCCTGTCTTGGGCAAATTGTAATACTTTCACCAACGTTTGTTTCTCAGATTTGACTTTATCTAATACAGCCAAATAATGCCTAAAAAGCAGTCCTTGGACCTTGGAAGCCTTTTTGTTTCAGACCAGTCCAGCCCTGACAGGGGAGATAAAAGTGAAGGGATGACACGGGGTGCTGGTCATTAAATGGGATTTGCTCCTTCCTCTTTGCCCAATGAGCCACGAGGACGCCCCAAATGTTTTTTATCTGTGGTCCCATTGAGAGCCAGTATCGAGCTGACAATCCCTGTCCTCTCCGGAGGTGGCCTTTCTACCTCTGCTCATTGTAGTGTGTGACTCTGAGCTGCTGCTATCTACCATCTATCGATTCTCACTTCATCTGGACCAAAGCAACTCTCAGGCAGCGGAGAGCGGCTGATGAAGGCGTGCGGGCAGCAGCCGAGGGGGAAAAGACACAGACTTTTCAAGTGTTTAGGCTTTGAAGAGGCAATTTCATGCATTTTTACAGCAATGGAAAGTAAAAGTGAAAAAGTGAAAAGTACAACATTTTGCTATATGTACATTTCTACGGTTAATACTTTTTTGTTTTACTTCCTAAAATTTAGAGCAAATATCTGTACTTTCTACGCCATTGACAATTCTGAACTGGACCGAAAAGGAAAAAGTACTTTTCATATGGTATGAGGGGTTCTTTTGACCACATTCATGATGACACCCCGACTAAAAAATACACTTCAAAAATTAAGATTGGTTACCACTTTAACAGTTCTCAAAATCTGTGTGAAATACATTTTACTCTTGAAATACATTGAGTATGTGTATTTTTTTGTTACCTGCTACTTTTGCTTTTCACTTTACAAAATTGAGTATTTCTACCTCTGCATATATATTTACTATATTTAGAGGTGTACTTTGTAACTTTTCTGGTGGAGGCTGTGGTAGGTGTGGTACCTGCTTGTCTCCATGGAGATGTTAGTGCTTTCTGTCCCATCCAACTATCCAATATTAAAGTTTAACATCAGTTAGTCAAGTTAGTTTTATTTATTTGAGACAGGTACAGTTGGTTTGTTTTCAAAGTACCCAAAATATGCCTATTTTCATCGAATTTCCAAAGGTCAAAATATATTTAGAGCCCTAGACATGTTTAGATAAATCGATTACACAAACGAGGAGAAGAGTAGACGTGATGAAAGAGAAGCGATCTGAAGGTGAACTGAGGAAACGTGTGTAATAAAAATAAGACAAATGAAAGAATTGTGAGAATCAGGCGAGTTGGAGAGAGCGAGATGAGACGATCCATCTTGGCACATTAGGACGAATCAAGCGCACCCTCCATCACATCTGTCAGGGACGCAACCGCACCTCTTCCTCTCTCCACTCCTCCTCCGTCTCTGCGTCCGTCCATCCCTGGTCCCGCTGTATCTCACTGAGAAATCTCCGCACTAAAAAGTCCTGTCAGGCCTATTTCCTTGTTATTGTCCGGCCCCCTGTACCCCAGAGTGAGCCCCCACCCAGATTAAACGCAGTGTGACTCGAGATGCTCCTGTGTGTGTGTGTGTGTGTGTGTGTGTGTGTTAGCCCTACATTAATCATCTTTAAGGCGCTGACAAGCCCAGTGTGCGACATCACATCAACACCCCCCTCTCCCCTCTCACCATCCCGCCATTTTTTTTTTTTTTTTTTTTTTTTTTAGCCTGGATTTATCTGTCCGTGTGCCGCTCGCGATCACTCACTTTCCCTCGGGGAGTGTTTGACAGAGAGGCAGAAATAGAGGCTGGAAAAAGAAAGCGGACACAAGGAGAAAGGATAGAGGAGAAGGACAGCAACAAGTTTACACTATAGTGGAATAAAAAGTATTGTGAGTGACGGGTAGAATTAGTTCAGGTTGTAAGTTAAGGATTCATCTTATATTCACACATAAAACAAGCTACATTTTCTGACAATCTAGATTTTTTTGATTTTTTTTACTGACCTCAAAGTTTTTGTGTTATATGTATTTGTATGTTTTGTTGTTCCATATGCGCTTTTTATACTGCTTGAACTAATTAAAGTTGAATTGATGGAATTCTGAAGCAATCTGAAGCAATTATAATTATCTATGTAGTCTAGGGTAATGTTTCTCAAACTACGGTGTGTACAGCTGGTGGTATGTAAACTTCTTCTGATGGTACATCTTCAGTTATTTAATAAAATGTTTCTCTTCCTGAAGTAATTTCTTGGTCAAAACATCAGGCAGTGGTGTATTTCTATTTAACACTTAGTTAACCATAATTTAGACCTGGAATAAACCTGCTAGAGACCGGATTTAGCAAAGTTTTCTTTGGTGTTGCTTGGTGTAAAAGGTTTGAGGCACACTGGTGTAAGGTATTGTCTACATGTTTTGTCCTAGTGAAATATCTTGGTGCAGAAATACTTTTCAGTTGGCGTTGTTGACAAAGCTGCACTTAAAGCTTTAGAGAAAGACAATATACTGCATACAGTTGTTTCAGCAAGGCCAAAAATGTAATAACAATTCAACATTTCATTCATTACATGCTAGGTTCAGGAGTTGACACAAAATTAGGACTAAACAGGGACTAAACCTGGACCTAAACCTGAACTAAACCAGGGCTAAAACAGGACCAAACCAAGTTCTCATTTGGACCAAATTGGGCCCAAACAAACCAGGACCAAACCAGGACAAGTGTGAATGTGCACATCGGTGGCAGATGATTATCGCAAACCAATATGAACGGAAGATGCCGACATTCAAATGAGTTCCACATAAACAGTGAAATGCACGCTTGTTTTGTGTGGAGCTCGGACAATGAGCCGCTCTTTTCTTTGTGCTGTGGAAGGTGGCGTTTTCTGCATGTCTCAAATTATCTCGTCAAAGCGAGCAATAAAAGCCACTGGGAGGAAGTGAGATGGGGAGACAGGGCGACAATAGGAGAGAGGAGAAAAGCAAAAGATGGAAACAGGTAGAAAAAAACAGGTAAATAATGAAAGAAGGAATGAGCAAAGATGAAACAAAGACATGAACAGAGATGGAGGTTAAAATTAGAAATTGAATGGGGCCTGAAGTAGAGGCAGGCACACAGATAGTAATCGATTACCTATTTTTCAAAGTCACTTACCGTGGCCGCTGGTGTGAGGGTTGTGAGGAGGTGAATGAGGTGATGGTATGCGCGCTCATGCTTCAGTGAAACAGAGAGACGCTCTCTGTTTGGATTCTCTGGTGTCTTTTTGATGACAGAACTGCATGGGGAGACTGGTCCCAATATGACAGCTGCAGTGAGTGAATGAAGATATTGATCCCATATAGTCATAAATATATAATGTATTGGTTTAGAAAAAAGTGTCTTTTATTTTTGTACATTGACAAACGACAATAGCAACAATATTCTTCACTTGTTCTTGTCATTCGAAGACATGCTTTTATATCTGAATGGTTGAATTTGCCACAAAAAGAGAGAAACAAAGTGGTGGACAGTAACAAAGTAGTTTGAGTATACAAATAAAATCAATTCAGTAGTTTCTGTTTTGAGTCCGGATATTTTTTTTGTAATGCTTTAATTGTTTTAAAATTCTGTCTGAAATACTTTTTTCTCTAAAAGTGCATTGTTATGCATGTACTTCAATACTTTCACTTAAGTTACAGTAAGATATTTTTAATGTGCTTCTTTTACTTGAGTCATTTTTTGGCTCCTTTCTCTGAAAAAACAAAACAGTGTTGGCCAGTGTTTATGACATGGGAATTGCAAAAGGCAAAACAAACCTAAAACTCAAAATGTCAGAACTTTAAACACAACACACATGAAAAGGCTTTTGATATGAACAAAAATATGAATGCGCTCTCTTCCTTGATAATAATAATAATAATAATGGTATTTGTAATTGTTATTGAGCAATTGTTTACTGGAACGTTTGCTCCAGATTTCTTTACGACCACATCTTTATCACAGGGTTTGCAGAGCCATGTGCAGTGATGGCGTGTCCCCATTACCTGCTCCTTTTGTTATTATGGTGACGAGCAGTCTAAACGGGATATCCTGACCATTGTCTCCAGACTATAAAAAGCCTATTTGATTTTGCTAAATGCAGGAACTATCCTCTAGCAATAAGACTGTGTAGTTTGTATTTTTAGCTGCGCAAGACACAATAATAAGTAAACTTGTCACGTTTGATATATAGCGCTTTATGATGTTGTGTGTTGAACTCTCCGGAGCCACACACAGGTGGGTTTCACGCTGTGCCCCTCTGATCAAGGACAATGAAGTGCCGGCCCACTCCACTCTGCATTATCTCCTCCAGCAGACAAGTTCCCTTCTCTGATCTGACCTGAAAACGTTACGCAACAACACTTTAGACACACAAAACTATGTCACCCACTAAATATAGATGTGTTTATGATATGATACGCGTTGCAGTTTTTTTTTATGCTTAGATTTTTTCTGTTATTTGTGATTTGTTGCAGGTAAAAAGAAGATGGTCTTGTATGACAGCCAGGCTCCAGTGTGTCCAATCTGCCAAGTGCTGCTGAGGCCTGGAGAGCTGCAGGAACACATGGAGACGGAGATGGAGAGGCTAGCGGCCATCTGCCTCAGGTATGAACCGCTTCACTGCAAGAGTTAAAGTCACTTGGATTCAGAGTGTTCATTTGCAAGGTTTTGACCCATTTAGGTCTATGTGCTTGATTCTCTACAGTTTAATTATGAAGATAATTTAACTTGAAATAAGAAGCAATGTATCGAGGGCAAAATATTTCTTTGCAATATTTCCACTGCAAGGATTAGGTGGGGAAAACTATAGATAGTGAGCAGCTTTTTTTGAAGACTGACATATCTAGATGCAACAATGGCTGCGGTTACATTGGCTGGGATCCAGAATAAACACTTAATTTTTTTATGAAGAGTGAGTCACTTCCCCTCTGACACGCCTCGAGCCAAACTCAAACAGAACCGTGCAATCAGATTTAGTTTTTTTTTCTATGACACAATTTGTACTTTGCTCATTGATTCTGCAGAAATACACAATGTTTTTAAGTCTCCTGTTTTCTTCCATTCTTTTTCCTTGTAAGCAGCTATATTTGTTTTGATATGAACAGACCGTGCATGTCCCTGATTGGCTAATCCACCTGTCAGTCACGTCATCATCCACTACAGTTTATGATAACTCATTTAGATCCCTGCTGAACCAAAAAATAGCATAGAGTGACACACAGTTCTATTTTAGTAGTAGTATTTAGGAGTGCCATAACTTTCATCGAAGTACTTCATTTTGACAGTAAGCCTAGTTCTTCCACCTCTGTAAGTGCCCTTTGCAAGTTTAGTGCGTCCTATCATACACAAACCACACAAGTCAAGTATTCTGTCCACAACATGAGTTGAAATACAGGCAAATCCTTTACATTAGTGCCCCATAAAGATACAGACACGGGCCATAGGCGAAGCTTTAATTCACTGTATGTCACTTCACTGTCTTACATTCTTCTTGCTTGAGATTTTTGGTGTCATAAATCTGCATAAAAGGCAGAGGCACGCCGTCTACGTCATGCTAAATGTTTCCTACAGGGATTAGGATTCTGGCCTTTGCCCCCCGGTTCAGCGCAGCTCCCTTCCTCTCCTCACGCCAACGACAAGGGCAGTTTTATGACGGATAAATCAACCGGGGGCCCTTTTAACGATGGGACACAACCATTAGGATCCATATTTCAACTTGACCACACGCCTGGCTGTGTGTGTTTGTGTACTGTCCCATATAAGACCAGAGTGGAAGTGTTTATGCTCTGACCCAGTGCCCAGCGAGCGCCCGGCTTTACGATAGTGGCCATTAACCCGGAGGAGCAGGGCAACAGACAGCGTCACCCCACGTGGAAATCACAACTCATTTAGTGGCGTTTACACATGGGACCTGCATCCTCCTGTGTGCTACTGTGTGAGCGTGTTTCTATACACTGCTGCCTGATTTGGTGCCTAACAGTTATCTTGCATTATTTAGCTAAAGATTTATTTAATTTTATTATTAGCACCAGGCCAAGTTAAGGGTCAGATCTGTGGAGAGGCAACCTTGCTTGCATTTAAACAGTTGTTCATTTTATTTCTTTGCAATGAAACCACTCATAATTAAATAAATACAGTGCAGATAATGCCATGGTGTAGAACATTCGGAGCAATGCAATGGAGACAGAAAAGTTACACAGTGCTCATTTACTTACGCGCCGGTGGGGGGGAAATCTTTTTTTTTTTAACTTGTTGTAACTTTAGCAATATTACAGACTAGTATTGATGAGAGTACTACTACAACACATTATTACTACATTATTACAACCACAAACCCAATGATTTTAAAGAAAGTGTGCTTCCTTAATGCTACTTTCATGAACATTTCTCACCTTAGTATATGTTGTTTATATATTACCGTATATGTCATAAGGCGCTGGTACAGCTGGCAGCCCGGTGTAAACGCTCTCTCTTCTTTCTCACACTTATTGTGCTTTATCTCCTATATTTTGTAAATATAGTTAGTATATTTTTTCTATTTTACTGTACGATAGGGACACGCGCTGGAATAGTTTTTTAATTCAACTGTTTTTGACTTTTTTCGGCTGGATTTGAGCGTTTTTCGTTGCGTTCGTTGTGTTGTTGTGACGTGACCTAGCTCCGAACTAGCCCACCAGCCCCCCCGCGCCCTCCGGCCGCGCTAAAGTACGGCGTGTCGTCGGTACACGTTTATATACACGTTTATATGAAAGAGGAACTTCACGAACGACCGGGACACGCACTGGAATCGCTTTAAATTAACTTGTTTTGACTTTATTCGGCTGGATTGAGTGTTTTCGTCGTGTCGTTGCGATGTGTCTTGGCTCTGAGTCCCCCGGCTCCGGCCCCGCCCCCCGGCTCCGGCCCCGCCCCCCGGCCTGCGCCGTACCGCGTTTCCACAAAGGAGGAACTCATGAAACTGCAGAGAACAGTCGTCTTACCCGGAGATCGTCACGTTATCCCGTCGCAATACTGACCTAACCTAATACTGATGTGCAATTCTGTCGTATGTGCAATTGCTGTTGGAATTCATGTGCAATTCATGTGCAATTACTGTGAAATTCATGTGCAATCTATGTGCTGTCGTGACACATATTCATGTGCAATTACTGTCGTGATCACATGCAATGGTATTTATGTATTTATGTATTTATTTATTTGTCTATGGGAGTTTATTTATAGGAGATCTTCTACTGAAAGTGTTTTTCAGACTTCCTATAAGTGATCTGTTCTTCTGGATCTACCCTTTATCTACCTGCGTTGCACCAATGAAATTTCCCCATGTGGGACAATAAAGGAATATCTTATCTTATCTTATCTTATTACATGCAGCTACCCTGCTGTATCTTTTTATGATATAACTACCAATCCTACGGTAAATACTTTTATGGCACTTGAAGAATGGGATATAAAAGCTAATGTCATCCAATCAGTGAAAAACACAGCGAGGTGTCGGTCTCCATAATTAATAAAGGTCAGGCGTCTGCCCTTGGCTCCAGACTTTGTGGGACTCTGAAACCCACAAATACACGTGTGGTTATTTCAAGAGTATCATCCCAACCCCCGGGCACGAACAGAACCGCGGTTAGACACGGACCCGTCCAAATCCACAGACACATCCACAGACACAAACATCCACAGACACAGATTGGGGAGTGAAGGATTTGAAGGATGTAGAGAAATCTTATGTTCCTGGAAGCTGTGTGGGGCGCCTCTATATCACACCCAGCTCTGTCTCCTCCCCACGCTCTGCTCTGCATGGGAGCGGCCGTCATTGAAAGTGACAGTGGGAATTTGGTCCAATTTGCACTAAATCTGGCTTTAATGACGACCAATGCAGGCTGAATAAAAGAGGCGCGCGTATGGAAACGAAGACGTGCATTGGTGTAGCCCCTGAGCTAAAAATACTTGCTCTCTTCCTGCACAGTCCTATCTCCTCTGTTCTGCTGTCAGCCGTCGTCACTGTGTGGATTTGATTACAGCTGGCTTGTTCATGGGCCGTGGCTTCGGGTGTATGGACATGGAAATCACACACACTGTTGAGCAAATGGAAATCTATCAGACCCGGTCCACCTCAGGAGGCTGGGAGGCCAAAGTCATCTGCATAGCTCAGCAGGTGCTATGACATTAAGGGAAGTAGAAAGGGAATTTCACTGGGAAACAGTTCAAGACATGCAGAAACACAAAATACTCAACTGAATGTCTCTTCCATTGAGTATCAAATGTTCACAGAAAAAACAACTTGTGTGAACATTTAAAAACATTGCACCATTTGCATGCAGCTCAATAGAATGCACAATTGAATTATTTGCTCGAACTGCGATAGTGTTCCGTTTATTTTTTTGCTTAATTCTCAATAAGCCAACTATAGTAATGATGGGTAATACCGGTGATTTGGGAATTATAATGCATTGAAAAACCTCTCCCAAACAGAATTCTACTTTAACATAAAGAAGCTATCATTATTTTTGCCCCAACACAGCTTTGACTGAAAGGTGATCGCTCTATTGTTTGAGTTCCCGAAAGTATGTCCTTGGGTCTCAGAGATGGCGAAAGAGACAGAAAAATGGAACTGAAATGAATGACTACCGTGGGCCCTTATATTTCTTGTACATCCCCACCCAGGTTACACCTCATCTCTCCTTGATGCTCACTGGTCTATCTCTTTACCTCCTCACCTCCTGTTCGCTCAGCCGCCTCATTAACCCAGCACATTTTAAACTGCCCCTTTCCCATGCTCCTTCGCTGCATGTTTGTCTCACTTTGCTCCCTCCTCTCTGTGCTTTGACGTGGCAGGCGACTGGAATACCCTGCCTCATAACCTGCGCCATCAAAAATTCATAGAAACAGACAAGACCTGGGAGACGCATTTCCTTTCATCCTACTTTCTTTATATCGACTGGTCTTCATTCCTTACCACAGTCGTCGTCGTCGTCGTCCCCCCTTCCACCCGTTTTTTTTTTTAACAGCTTTCATCTCTCTATCAGCATCTTCTGTCATTGTGGCAATTTACCCCGAGCGTGGCAGGCGCGCAACCTCTCTGTCTCCCCGTTCTTTCTCTCTGCCTGACAGTGTCAACAAGCAGGTGTAGGGGCGGCTGTTATTGTTGATGCCTCGGCTCGGGCGGCAGGTAATGAATAAAAGAGGATAGGAGAGATAGGAGCGAATAGAGGAGCACTGGCACATTCCCCTGCATTACACGGCAGCTTGACTGTGTCACCCGTGTTTACTCTCTTTGTTGGAGGAAGGTGGGGCCACATGTTTTAGAAGCAGTCATACACACACACAAGCGTATATGGAGATTTGTGTGCTATTTATGTTCCAAACAAAACAGGAAACATACTGACAAATTGGATGGCATGTAATAGTCTTCGGTCCTTTGTTTAATTTGTTAGTGCGGTCCAGATTATACGGTAAATTGGTAATGGGTGTGTTCGCGTGAAATCTAGAAACACTACACTTAGAATTCACTGTTAAACTGTCAAATAGCAGATTTGATGATCTGGTTCATGGTTAATATCTCTGTCATTACTGGACCAATCCACATGAAACGAAACTGGCCTCCTCTGTCAGCACGAATAAACCAGTTGAATTGTTATTCATAATAGCCTCAAAAAGTGGGGCCATTTTTCAACTCTAAAGACGTGATTTTTGTCCATTCAAAGCACTTCAAGCAATAAGATAATGGTACGATTGCAAGTTTTTGGAGCCAATCCCAAACAAACAATGATAAGGTTCAAGGATTTCTGTTTTTGAGATTTATTTCCAAAATCTCCCCTAGAGTTACAATAACCCACCATCTGAAATTATGACATCTTTATACAGAACATGAACGCAATTCGATTATTCAGTTCACAATATAATCAAAAGGGTGTTAAATAATCCGTCAGCGATATAGAAGCAAAGGTTTTTCATTTTAATTCAATCCATGTACTCAAAAATAACCCAAATTAGGTTTTTTCCTGTCACATTCAGAAAACTCAAAGCTTGATTTCAAAGACTGTAGGTGAATAATCACGGGCTTTAATGTTGTTTTGTGCATGGTGTCAATAATCATGAACACATCGTAAAATTATGACATTTCTTCTCACACTAGTCGTTGCACATCCTCACTTTTAACTAAATTTTTTGTATAAACCTCTAGTTTTCTTTGTGTGCGTAATGTGCAGGGATTTGTATGGTGATTTTGCATAGATTTCTTGTACAATAATATCTAATAAATGTCATTTAAAGGTTGTAACATAGGGATGTGCCTATCCTAACTTTAATAAAGGGAAAGGTAACAACTCTGTAACAATCTTAAATCACACAATTGGGACAATCTGAGTGTCCATTATTAAGATCATCATCTCCAGCTTTGGTCCTACATCTTTCATTCCATTTTTACACTCTGTCTTTTTATTCTCAGCTAAGTGACATAAATATTGTGCCTTATTCCTATGATCCACCCGTTCAGCCATTGAAAAAGAAAATCCTTTCTCTCCCGAGCATGCTGTCAGATTAGGGACCTTACACCATTCAGTCTGTGGCCTGTCCCTCTCCTCCCTCTCTGCTTTACTGCCCTGTGTGTGTACGTCCCATGTGTCGGGTGCGTGTGGAGTGCTAACAGGCTGTCAGAGGAGAGATGACAACCGTGTCCTGCTTTGTCAATGCCAGGCCTGTCATAACACTGGGACCCACTCACACAAATGTATCTCTGTGTTTGGGCACAAGTCAGGAACTCCAGCTGATATCCCTATGAACACAGAATAATAGACATTATAACGTTAATTGTTATATTCTGCCTATAACAAATGACTGGTCTATGTATTTACCTTGCCAAAGACTAATTGGCAAGACACTTTGCCTGGCGCCATTTGTACTTATTTTGTTAGTAACGAATGGTTTTCCCCTCTTCCATTGCAGTAAGAACCCTTCACCTAAGGATGGCCTTTTAACTCCTGGAACACCCAAGGTATGACTACTTTTAGAATGCATATATGTTATTGCTGTGTACAAAATATATGTGGATCAATCAACTGTCGGAGCTGCTGCAGTTTCTCCTCGCTGCACTAAGGACGTGACAATATGGGTTGTGTCCTATATTTCATTCACATAGACCAGTCTTCTGTGTCCAATGCCAACAGGACAGGAATTACAGCACTTGTTTGTGCCAATTATTTTTGAATGCACCAAAATATTTCTTCAAATGTAGTGTCAAGGTTTGCAAACATAGAATATTTAATCCTAGGAAACCATATTCTTAAAACTGGAGTTGATGTTTTCATCCATGTCATATAAGCGACAAAGAAGTGTCTATCTTTTCTTGGTTCTCCTTGTCCTACTTCAGCTTAAAATTAAAACTTAGAGTATTTATTAAAATGAAGTTGGGGAGCGCCTCATGAAAGGTGTATTAAATCAGGAAGGTGCTCTTTCGAGACAGCGGGTGAATTCCTTTGTTACAAAATAAATAACTGTAGTCTGCCAAGGATGTAAAATAAGCAGACAAAAAAAAACAAAGAACACTCCAATGGGTTGAAGGTAAAAAGTCTTTATTTATACATGGCTTATTTAATATAAAAATGCACCAATGCGTTACAGCTCCGTCAATCCTTCTTCAGGGTGCATGTAGACATAGGTTGGTTCAATATTTTATGAGGAGGAGCACAAGATCCTGCCTTGAAAATTGAGCAACTCGAATACATGTTTACAAAACTTGAACAACGGATGTAAATTAAACCTGTGTTCATATTTACTGTGTTCATAAACAGTAAATATACAACAACTGTGCACCATTCCACAATGAAGAAGATTCAACAGAACTTTAGATTAATGGAATTAAGTGTGGATAAAACCAGTCACTACTACACCCTTCACAGTCCAACCATCCCTTTGAGAAGGCTAAAACATGTTCATGAACCAGAATACAATTTATTATTTTGCATACATTTGTGTTTAAAAGTTTATTGTCTTGTAAATGACCTCCAACAAACGATTTATGTTATCAATGCACTTCACACTAAAGGATCATTATAATTCCCTCTTACCTGTGGCTTTGACCCAGGCTTAGCTCCGCACTTGCCGCTCCGTGGGTGGGCTCGTTGTCGGGGGAGACAGACATGGCGGGGTGAGAAGGGTGAACCCCGGCCTCCCTCTGCGCCCG
Source organism: Eucyclogobius newberryi (assembly GCF_026437365.1). Taxonomy (NCBI): domain Eukaryota; kingdom Metazoa; phylum Chordata; class Actinopteri; order Gobiiformes; family Gobiidae; genus Eucyclogobius; species Eucyclogobius newberryi. The sequence goes on from NW_027315746.1 coordinate 16,374,486, forward strand.
TGACTGTGCATGTTAGCGCTGTTGTTTAGTATGCAGCAGCGGGCCATGGAGAAAGGAGAGCTCTGACCTGAGACACACAGACTGTTGTCATCATATCCTTCATCTTCTGAAACACGGGCACCTGTTAGACCCAGGATTAACCTCCCCGTACCATCACACACAATTTGAGCACTCCACGCTATGTTCGGGAGACGAGGTTAGAAAGAAAAATGTCAGGTCTGTGGAGGGCTTTGGGAAACACATTTAGTAAAGGTTCCATTGTTATACTGTGTTTTTCAGCTCACGCGTTCTACTGTGTGTAAGGCTGTATAACTACTTTGATTTGAATTACATGATTACAATTATTAACAAAATGTGCCAACAAACAATTACTTAAATTCTGTTCTGACTAATTTGGGACACTTTGTAATCTCTTTTAAAGTACATAAATCATTGTGCAGTAATGACGGTATTATTTAATCCAATCATTCTTCTAAAACAGTCTCACAATTTTAAAAAAGCATTTACCCCTGGACTAGAAGACCTTACAATTTGAGTCAAGTGCCATGGCAGATGAGTACAATCCCTGCTCCCTTTGTTTCTCCTCATGATTCTCTAATTGCCTGCTCCAAAGGGACACCATTTCAACATCTTTATTCACAATCTCTTGTTAAATGTCAAACTCCAATGATTACACTTGAGCATATTCCCATAATGCCGCAGGTAAATGATTCCTGACCTTTTTAAACCAGTCTGAAAAACCCATCCACACACATCCACACACGTTTACAGCCGGTCACATAAGCTCCATGCATAATATCCAATTTACAGTGGCACCAATGGAGGCTGGTCATTTGTCACATATTATTATTAGATTACTGCTGTCGAGCACTTAAGCCTCTGCTCTGCCCCTTTCCACTTGATTAATAGGAGCCGACTGTAAATACAAATATTTCATAGCCGCATCGTAAAAAAAAGCCAGCACAAGCACACACAAGCATATAAAGAGGGCCGAGCCTTATAAAATAACAATATGTATCATCTTTGCTGCCTTCCAGTTGTTTTGTTCATGAAAAATACTCGTGAATTGTTCTTTGCACAGTGAAATCTGTTTGCAAAATACTACACAATTATAGAAAGAGTCAAATCAAGTGCAAGTACTGCTACTGTTACTAAGTTACTCTCACTACTACGACTACCAGGCTGCTGCTTTGTTTAAAAATAAATAAATAAATAAATAAATAAAAGAATACCGATATGTGTCCTAGTAAAAGTGTAATGAACGAAATCTCAATGAATACTTGATAAAACTATTTCAAAGGTAATAGCAGTACATTTCTCTTTACTGTGCCGTGTTGTAAGTCAGATTTATAGTTGTACAGTGCCCCATAATGTCAGAAGCTGTTTTTAGACGTTTACCCTCCTGTTCCCCCCTTCACTCATTCGTCCCTAACTCCTCTTAACGTCCCATAAACATTAACTTTAATCAGTGGAAGGGATTTTATAGACAAAGTCACGAGGGTTACAGTCAACAGCAATGACGTGTTGCTTTGTGCTTTGGTGGCAGCAGCAGCCTCAAATCTCCAGAGCTTTTCTTTCAGACTGAAACTAAACCGCAAAATGTCTGTGGTTTTATTCTCTCAAACATAAAGCACGTCGAAGCCTCTGGTGTAAAAACAAAATTGTCAAATGTATAATTGCATTTATCTAATTCAAACCAGTGGTGGGCAATATACGTGGTCATTGACAATATGTTAAAGATGGTTCAGAAATGATTCAAAACTTCTAAAGGTTATAAGGTGATATTTCTGCACATTGGGTTTAATTTGACACTCTTCTCATTGTTTGTGTGATACTTGAACCTCAACAAATATATTTAGCACATTTCTGCAAAAAAGAGATTCCTGAAGTGTCTCAAGTCCTGGTTCCAAAACAGCATGAATGAACGACCGCAGATTTGACGACACAGAATTTAGGATCATTTTGATAACACTGCATCATACATTTGTAGGTTTAGATTCGTCCTATCCAATCCAAAGCCTCAGTGGAATACATTGAATGGTATCTGTGTTGCCTAGAGAAGATTTATTTCCCAACATGCAGCATTACTCCGGCCTTGTCCATGTTTATTGATTATGCGGCTGTCAAGTAAAGACATGCAGCTCCTATTGTACTCACACCCGGGAGGTGATAATATAACATGCTTATCTCCATTTAGAAAGCATTTTATTTCCCTCTCTCTCTCTCTGTCTCCACAGTCGATGCTGTTGTCGGTGCACATAAAGCGCGAGGGCGAGTCTCCCGTGGTCTCGCCGCTGTCCTCTGAAGACGCCCATCACTCCGACAGATACCAGGTCATTTACTCACAACCAAAGGACTTGAAATGTATAGGCTATACGTTTGTTTGGATAAGTCATAAAATCCAGTTAATCAAAGTTCAAAATAAAGAAGTAAAAACAAAGTTGAAACAAAGGAAACAAAGAAGAACATTATTCACCACAGGTTCATTTGTAACATAATATTGGTATAAATGTTGAATGAGTGTTGAATGAGACAGAATGATCCTCTGACGATCATAAAGAATACAGCATGTCTGGAAAGGTCATCTGCAATATTGCAAATTGGATTAGTTGCTATATATTTCTTCCATGTTCCTAACAACAAATACAATAGACCAATAGACCAGGGGTCTCCAAATATATTTTCCTGGGGCCCAGATTTTTTGAAGGGCTAAGGTCCGGGGGCCGGACTACAAAATGGCACCACAATTTAATGTTCTCTCTCTATAAGAGCCACAAACAACTGACCGAGGCACAATTCAACAGCAGATATCAACTTAATTTACTTTCAGAGAAGTAAAAATATAACAGTATTACAATACTTAAAACACACAGATTCATGGGAATCTTTCCTTGACCACCAGAGCTACATTTTCTATATGTTAAGCTGTAAAATTGTGTATGCTTTATTACAATTCAACACATATTCACGGAGAAATTAGCTTATGAGGGCATGAATTTAAACAGGCCTAAAGCAAAGGTGCACATGTCCCGGGACGGGACCGAGGTCCATCTTTCATAACCTGACCCATGGAACAACCCGCACATCACGTACAGCTGTCGGTCCTACCGTGGACGCGCACAGGCCTTTCAATCCAATGACGAAGCCTGGACACGTGCCATGGCGCGTTATGTTCCCCGCTAAGGAACAGACTTCCAAACACTGGGAGCACACGGTCCTTATGCATGTTACATTTACACCAAATCATCAATGAAACTGATATTTACTACAGCATCACAGTTTGTGTTTGGAGAGAGCAGTGTTTCAGATGAACCAGGGCTTTTTCAGCCACAAAGGAGTACAAAACGTTGTTTCGCAGATGCGACGCATACGTGAAAGAAATGTAGTAATATATTTTCAATTATGTGAAACTGGCTGCCGGGCGGCCCGGTGTTGGCCCGCGGGCCGCCTATTAGAGACCCAGGCAGTAGAAAGTAACTTTGTGTTGTAAGATTTGAGCTTAAAGTTATTATTTTAGGTTATGTCCTATGCACAACTACAAATTGGTATTTGTTGTATGTTCAACTCAGACTTTATGTTTGGTGAGTTTTTATTGATGATTAAAGTGCAACAGGACAATAGTGTTAACTTGACCAAATAGCAAATTCTTGAAGCATTAATCGTTTTATTCATCAAAGTTTGTTGAAGTAATTCTTGGGTCTGTGATGTATTGCCGGGTTAAGTGGGTTTTACCCCTTACACCATAAAATTAGAACTATTAAGTCCATGCATCCATTACATCCATACGTTGGAGATGACACAGCTCATAAAAGCCTCAGAGCAATAAAGTACATTTTCTCATTAAGTGAAACTGCTGAAACCACCTTATATTTTACAAATGATAAAGTCAATGGTCACTCTTTTTACCACCTTCCAAATGAAGCATAAATGCCAACATGTACTTTTTATGTATTTGCCAGTCTGTCATAGGGCTTTTTATTTTCTCATTTCTTCAAAAAAAATCTCCAAATGGGAGAATCGTATGAAGACAGATTAAAGTGGTGTAATTGATACATTTTTAGTGAATAAAGTTTCATTACATGTATATTCTCATCTTTGCAGTCTAGAGCTTACACATATTTATTCCATTTGTGTTCTCATTTATCAGGCCCTTATACAGTAGATGTATAGAATGGGAACAAAAATGTAAAAATAAATGGTGATAACTGGGTATGTTTTGTATTTCAAAAAATAAGACTGCAGACTGCAGCGAAGGCACTGCAGGTGAATAGGTGTCGTTTACTTACCTAATGTAAGATAAATTGCACCTGTTGTGGGACATATAAATCTAAACAAAGAACAGGCATAACCAAGAGGATTTTGAATGTCTTGTATTTGAGTCAACAAGATCTTACTGGAAAATAATGTGTAAAACTAATTTACTTGATTTTTTTGGGTTAAAACGTTCTAATAAATAGGCAAATAACTAATGAATCAGGCTTGGAATTGGATATCAACACATTAGTCATTTATTTAAATGTATGAGGGCAAGTGCGGCTTAAAAAAATAAAATACAAATCTAACATCTCCAGGAGTTGATTGGACGATGTTGTTGTGTCCCTGGTGAAAACCACAGACCAAACAAATCAAAAACACTGAAAGAGTTTTGCCTTAATCATTTAGTTCTGGTTTAAACTTGTGAAAGGCGATGAGATGAGCTTTTATGTCGTAGTATTATGAGCGGCACCTCCTAAAACGCGATGCTTCCCCCTAGTGGCCAAAGCGCGACACAATGCGAGGTTTTCACTCACTTCCGGCTCCCTTGGTCACGTGATCACAACAAGCCAACATGGCGTACTTTATGATTCCCGTTAGCCCGGTCGAGCGCTACTTTCAATCCTTTCCCATCCATTCATAGTTCAAATGCCGCCCGCGTTTGCGACTTTGCATTATATCTGCGGAAACATGGGCTCAGTTTGGCGCAAAGAGTTCGAGCGGCCGTGTAAAGGCGGCTGTGAATGAAAGCGACATGACATGGAGGAGGTGCAGAAGACCAGAGAAGTAGGTCCAGACGCTTGCAGAGCACAATCCAGTGTCATCTCACTACATTAAGTTATCTAGACACTTGTCAACAGGTTTTAAAGATTGCATTTCGTCCCGTGCTTATTTGCTCTCTCTTCTTTACTTGTTTTTCAGACATTTTTACGGGTTCGGGCAAACAGACAAACGAGATTGAATGGTATGTATACACACACCTATCAATCGATTACGATCATCAGTTAGTCGACTATTTGATGCAGTTTATAAGATCTACTTACTTGATTCTGTCTGTGAACTGTGGGGGACAGTAAAGGCCTTCATCCATCTGCAGTGTTTTATGCTGTCATGTTGTATTGTGTATGTTTATTATTAATGTTTTATTTATTTAGAATCAGAAAAAGGCTTATTGCCATTGTTAGTGAATAAGATTCACCAACAAGAAACTTGTGGTTGATACGGTGCAACATGAAACAACTCTATAATAGCAAAATAATGAGGTATGAATAAAAATTGGTTAACCATATAAGATTAACTTAAAGTTATACTCTGAATATATGTACACATTTAGTTTTCTTTAGTTTTTCTGAACTGAAAATAAATATGAAATGGTACATTTATGTTGTTGTTTTTTTAAGTAAAATGTTATGAAATCAATTTGTAGTGTTTACACTGGTGTTACACAAATATCTGATTATTAATGTTATTTATTAATTACAGTGTGTGCCATAGATTTCAGTGTTCTCGCTGGGCTGAGGTTGAAGGATGGTGGTGGGACAAACCGTGGGTGCGCTCGCAAAAAATACTTAAGAAATTACAACAACAAAAAAGTACTAGTACTTTAAGATCCCCCTGCGAGCGCCGTGGTGCTTTTCGCTCGCGCTGCGGCGCATGGTTATCTTAATACCTGACGGTATCTTTTGAGCATGGCAGTGCCCAGCTGAAGCATGGCTGCCCGCCATGCCAAAAACCCTCACTGGATTTACAATTTCACAGTGTATATGTATTCATATATTTATTTTCTAAAACATTTTGTGGAGTATAAAGGTCACTACCTTTTTATATAATGTATATAATTATTTTGAACAGTAATTTGTTATGTTTAGGACAAACAAACAAACAAAGTTTTCCCCTCAAGCCAATGCAGAGTGCAGGTTGTTTTTAGACCGTGGGGGGCACCATAATCCCCTTATTCAATAGTATTATTTGTTCATGAGGAAGGACTTAATTCACTCTCTTCTTTCTAGTGCACTCTTCATCGTCAGCTCCTACGTTTATTCTTGTATTTTTAATGTCCCAAGTCTGCTTATGTCATTCTATTTCTATATTTTGCCCTTTGTGATTCCACAGCCAACTAAAATTAACGTTCCTTTGTGCCATTAGCAGTTAAAAGAAATGGCAGAGAATAAAGTGCAAATGAGGGCTCTTCTGCCTGGTTAAACTAATTGTCCATGTATAAATACAGTAGAACTAGAGTGGCAGCTGAAGGGGAGAGTTGAAGGAACACATATCATCTGAAACGGGTATAAATATTCATTCTGATGGGCTGTGTTTTTGTGTGTCAGCTCGTATAGGCAAAATGAAGAGGAGGAAGCCTGAGGATGGGGGCCAGGTATGTCCGCTGTGCAGTGCCCCTTTGACTGGGAGCGAGGAGGAGATGAGTAGACATGTGGAACACTGCCTCATCCAGGTAGTACTTTCTGGGCCTGGAACCCCCGGCCAGCTCTTCAGTCCTTCCTCTTGTAGACTCTGACCAATCAGATCATCGCTTTTCTCCTTTTTCCCCTTCTCCAGACACTCAGTAGTGACTTTTTCCACCAATCTTAAACCATGCATCCACATTATATGGCAAGAATGTGAAGGGAAATTGCTACGACAACCCACAAAGCCCATATACAGTTGATTCATTTGTCTTCCTGGCTCTCGTGTTAGTTCTTAGATACTTTCCTAGCTTTCTGCACATCAAAACCACCATTACAACTAATAACCATGATGTTTTTCCTTCTCTTTCTTTCGAGTGGTAGACGATCCTAAAACACAATTGTTTAGTAACTGCATTTTTTTTCTGAAATGTATTTTCCAGTGTTACAGGTTTGTGCCTTTTTGTATTAATTGTCAAATGTGTCTCTTTCCCAGCGCGAGGGTGCGTTAGATGACGACTCCATGGATGGCGAAAACGGCAGAGGATTTGAAGAGTACGAGTGGGCGGGACAGAAAAGGATCAGAGCTACAGCTTTACTGGAAGGAGGTTTCAGAGGTACACATTTCCATGAAAGTCCATGTTTTAAGTCTTCGGTGGTTCGATTTCCTCCTCGGCCTTTGTGCTTCCGTCTCTCACTTTACTTGTTGGCCCTGGTCTGCAGTTTGTGAAAGTGTCGAGAGAGAGCTTTATGGTGCCAGTGGTCCGGTGGCAGTGTGGGGGGGGTCCGGCCGGGTCAGGCTTTGGCTCAGCCCTCCTCAACCCTCTTTGCACAGGAAAGGAAAACACATTTAGCTGGGCAATTGACCCACTGGTCATTGCTCTGTGCTTGTGTGGGTGCCCAGAAATGCAATTATAGAAGTGGATGGAGCACCGGTCACCAGGGAGCAAAGCCACGCCTGACACAGCACACTGCAGTCCTAAAGTCACTGTCAGACGCATCTTCAGCCACATCCTGCGTCCTACTGTCCACATCAACTGGTCACTACAGTAATACGTTTAGTCAGTTCTATTTGATGGAAAAGAAAGAACTTACGCTTTTGCTCTAAATAAAAAGTTTTAGCAGTGTCTGTGAGAGTTGGTGTACTTTTTAAAGTCTTTATTAATTCCATTGAAGCTTTATGAGTAAAATTGAAAGCTATGTAAATTGTCTTTGATCACTCTGTCCTCTGGCAATAGATTGTTCCTTTTAAACACGTTGTTATAAAGAGCCCTGCTGTGCTCCACCTGACTCCCCCTCCATCCCTCAGCCTGAGACAGAGCGGAGACAAGGCAGATCAATGCTGAAATCTCAGCTAAAGCTGGAGGTGGTTTTGTCACCTGTCCATACTCTTAGCGTTGTTAAACGAGCAGACACTGGACCCTTCTGCTGTGCACTAATGGGGCTCCTTGTGATGTGACTCAGATAACAGAGGTGGCCTGGAAAGACCCACATGAAACACACACTTGGGGTCTGCAGCACCACACACACCGCTCTGGGCTCTGAAGGTGGATTTGGTCATGAAAGCTCTTGGTGTTTCTCACAGATGCGCATGAATCCTTAAGGCTTTGGACGGGCAGCGAGACAGATAGATGTAGCGGGGGGGTCTCCTCAGCTGGAGAGATCCCTGTGTGAAGTGCCACCATCCGTCTCCCCCTTTGAGAGCGCACTCAAGAAAGGCACAGAACAAGCCTCTTAAGGGCTAGTGGAGAGGGGAGGGGCCCGGCAGCAAAATCGAACAGATCAGTTTATGATTCAACTCTGTCTGAGGACACTTCCCTGTGTCTCGCAGCAGCTTAGCCCGCTTCAAAGAACATAATAACACAGACACAGACTGCTTTATCTCTCAAGCAGACTGCCTATCTCTGTCTGCTCTGGCAAGTGAAACTAGATTGTCAGACAAACTTCTCGTATTCTTGGACCTTTTCAAGAATATTTCACTTGCTTAAGTTTGTCTCCTTCAGCAGATTTCCTGGACGCCATCAAAAAAAGTTTATTGTAAATGAAAAGATAGAAAAGGTTAATGAATAAATGTTGTCGAGAGCTATAGGCAGGCGGGTGGGCAAATCCATAGTCTTGATATCCAGCTGTCCTTGGAGACGGAGCAGTATAAGATGAGGATTACAGCAGGTGGAGGCGGCCCAGGGGGGATCGAGTGGAGCAGAAAGCGCAGAAATCTCTTTGTAAACACACTTCAAACATGGCCGTCTCATGCCTTTGTATCTGTGTCCCTCTCCTCATCTCGCTCGCTCCATCTGACCTGTAAATGGCACAAAGATAGTGCGGCGACCTCTGACCTTCTCCTCTTTTTTATTTTTTTGAAGTGAGCCTGATAATTGCTATGGTAACAGCGAGTCACCAAGGTCGCTCGACGGGTTGATCCGAGCTGTCGGGTGCGTTTGTGCGTTTGTACGTTTTAACGGCGTCGACTGCGGCCTCAGATCTGAACGCGCAGCTTCGCCACGCACGTGTTTACGGCATGCAGATGAGGCGCCTTCTCGAGTCAGGAAATGTTTGATAAAGAGCCAAAATGTCATTGTGTAAGTGTGCGTAGGCGTCCGTATCGATCGCTAGGTCCTACAGATTATCACGACACACAGAGAAGGGAAATCACTTAAGTTGTAAGCAAGTCAAAAACGAAAAAAATACGCGAAAATCTTGGTCAAATTGATTTAAAATATGATAAATGCTTGAATAATTCTGTAATAATTTTAAAGACTGTGCATTATGGCAGCGACGAGCGTGTGTAGAGGAGGGGGTTGCATAATGTGAGTGAAAGGCACTTGGAGTGGCTCTGACCTTTCCCTGGCCAGATTAGATTGGCCTGCCAAGACTGCTTAGAGCGACAGATAGAGGCGCCACGGCAACGCACCCGGGCCCGTGACAAACACAGTACATGTATACTGAGCTTAACGCACACTTGTTCAATGTGGATGTAGAGGTGGGAGATGGGGTCGAAAGATGGATAATTGCCGTTTTGCAGATATGTAAAGTTAGAATATCTTGTGAATCGTCTATAATTAAAACTATTAAAAATGACCCAAAAATACCTAAACCGTATGTAATGTTATATATTTCAGCACTTTTATGATTTGTTTTATGGTCCATTCATGTTTTGTGTGATACTTGAACCTCAGTCAAAACATTTACATACAGTTTAGCACATTCCTGATGCAATGTTTAAATATCATCTGAATATTGTTATCAAGATAATACAACAAAATATAATATTGAGATTTACTTTTTTGTCAATATCGCCCAGTCCTGCGTAGATGTAAATCCTGCATCACGTTATAATTTATAATCATTGGAATAAAAAAAGTATAAAACGGAGTCAAGCTGCACTGATGATGTAAACGTCCCTGAAATTCACCAAGTTTGATTCCCTGTAACAGATTTAAGTTCAGTATGTTTCCATAAGTTCTGTCCAGCTCTGGAGACCATATAAAAGTTAAAAGGTATTTTTTATTTGATCACTAAAAACCATGGGCTTGTTGTAAAAGGGTTTTGCATTTTATCACATGCTTTCTCCTAGTGTGAAAGAGAGGAAAATGAGTTTCGGAGTCAGAAGCTGGACTAGCGTGTGCTCCTCACACGGAGAAACTGTCCCATTTGTGTGGTCCAATCTAGATCAAACTGAGGATGTACTCATTTGAAACAAAAACTGGGCTCATACCAGGACCGAACCCAGAGTTGGTCCCAGTTTAGGCCACATTTTGACTTGGAACAGTTAGTTTTGCAGCAAAAAGGAGAAACACAGGTACCCAATAAAACACAATACATAACCACCAACAACAGGGAAGAGTATTTAAAATAGAACTAGCTGCAGGAATAAGAGTGTTCTTGTATCTGTTACTCCTCACTGTGGGAAACCTGAACCTAAAGTCAGAAGGAGGGAAATAGAACTCATTTTGAAGAAGATGAGCATCATTGGACAAGATGCTCAAAGCCTTCTTTTCACTCGTCTAGAGAAGAAAAGCTCAGAGAGAGATGAAGGCTGGGCGCCCAAGATATTCCTACTCACATCCAGTTTTGCTGAGTGAATTAGAAAACATTGTGCAGACGCAACACGTGACTTAAAGCAAGTTTGTGTGTGCATGTGTTAACACACCCTAAATAAAGTGCAAAATTCAAATTAATGTTGACATGAAAGGACTTGAAAAGATTACATTTACTTTATTTTATTACTTAATCTTTATTTTGTCTAATAATAATTTATCATTTTGGAGATTCCTAAGCAAAACTGAGGCATCAAATCATCAAATTTAAACATATTTTTATTAAAAGGTCTGGTTTTGGTATTGTTTTAGTAGCTAGTGTGCTGCAAAAGTGCAGTGACACAAAAAAGGATTTAAAAAAAATGGTTTTGACCATGCTCATCTCCTAAACATATGGCCCCCTCAGCATGGACTAATAATATCACAATATTAACACATACGCTTAAATTGACCTGTATTTTTAATATACATAGTTGTACCTACTCAACCTATGTAGGTAGTACATGTTAGGTTGAGTAGGCATGAAACTGTAGTAAAGCTACTGTTGAGGGAAGCTGAGGACTCAGACTCACTTGGACAGGGGGTAGATGCAGATAACTGTCAGCACTGCCCTGCTCCTCCCTGGTCCCACTCCCGCTCTCAGTCCAGTGAAGAGCTGTAGAAATTGGGATAGGTGTAAATAAGACGGCTGTCAGCCTGTGTCACCAGCCCCGACACACACTCATTCACCTTTAAGTGTCACACGCATGCACACACACAGAGGCGCGGCCCTGGTCTGGCACGGGGCTGTTGGAAAGATGCGGTTTAAGTGACAAGAAGACCGACACGCACCTTTTAAGGAGTTGGAGACACGGCCTAAGTGACAGAGGGACAGGCGGCTTCAAACAAACTCCGAGGAGACGCCTGTAAGTGACGGGGCACACAGCCGGCTAAGTGGAGCTGAAGGGAGCAGTCAGGCCGCGCTACCGGGTTTGTCTGAGCGTTCATCAGCGGGGTTTATAGAAATGCCAATCAAACACGTGCACATATAGACATGCAGTGCGTGTCGGGAGCCGGGAGAGTGATGGGTAAAACGTTGGGCTTAATCAGAAGTCTAAATTCTGTCTCGGGCCCAAAGCTTGTCTGAGCGATTGTCGAGCATTATTGGAAGAAGTATATTGTGAGAAAGTTGAAGTTGTGAATAGTAACTCTGGAGCTGTTCGCCAGACTCCCTCTCAAACCTGTTCGCGTTGCATTAAAAGTATGTTGAGATTAAAGATGTGCGATATATCGAAATTTAAAGAATATTGTGAATGGTGGGTTGATGATATGCAAAATTTCGTTTTAATAGTTCAAAAGGCAACAAAAAAGAGCTGATTTTTAAAAATAAAATTGAAAATAATGTAAACTTTGGTACATATGACATCACGTTTGCTCTGTTTTACTATTACACTTCTTTTATGACCTTTTGAAACTAAAAGTACTTCGTCTTCTCTCCCACAGGAACCGGTTTCGCCACGTGCAGTATCAAGGAGAGCGGTGCGGACAGCGACGCCGACCTGGACGTGGATGGGGACGACACCCTGGAGTACGGCAAGGCCCAGTACACAGAGGCCGACATCATCCCCTGTTCCGGTGCCGGAGAGGACCAGGGAGAAGCCCGGGAACGAGAGGCGCTACGCGGAGCTGTACTCAAGTACGAAGGCCTCGCTGGTCCGATGGGTGAAGCCGGTCCTCTTTCGTGAGACTAATGTGTCGCGTTTGTTTTTGCAGCGGCGGCGTCCCTTCTAACAGAATAACACCAGAGTTCTCTAAATGGGCCAGCGACGGTAAGGGTTTCGCACAATGATTTTAGCGGCGCACGAGTTTGGATTGAGTCTCACAGATATCTCCGTTGTGTTTTAGAAATGCCTTCGACGAGCAATGGGGAAAGCAGCAAGACGGACGCAAGCACCCCCTCTTCTTCCTCCTGCGCCTCAAACGTCCCGCGGACTTGTAAAAACAGTGAAATTGAAAAGTAGGTCGTTCGCACACGTCTCTGCAAACACAACTACAACCGCGCTCTGTTCTGTTCAGTAGTACGTTTAAAGGGCGTGGAACTCGCTTCAGCTATCCCAGTAGGGTCCATGGCAGAAGAGGGTTGAATTAGACATGCTCATGTACATTCTGAACTGAAGAAGATACTACTTGGATGAGTGGTGAAACATTTTCTGTTTTTAAAAAAATGTTTCTTCAACCTTTCTTTTGCTCTGGCCCTTTTTACATTTGAATTGTATGTTTTTGTGTGTACTTGTGCATAAGCTCAGTCAAATGTATTCAAACTTTGAACTCCAGGTTTCAAACATGAACAAAAAACAAGCTAAATTAACAAAAAAAGCCATTGTTCTCTGTCCCCATGCGTGACACCAGAAAGTTGCCAGATTCTAGTCCTTCACCTGTTTGACATAACCCTTTACAGCCTGTCCTATCCATTAGTCCTTCTCTGTGTCAAAGGCCTGCACTCGGAAATTTCCTCATTTCCATCTCCTCATCCATATTCCAGCTCGAGTAAACAATCTAACACAGAGAGAGCAGGCCCGCTGCATATGTAATAGAGGTCAGCTCATTGCAACAGAGTAGTCCTGGCGAGCGGCACAGGAGAAGAGAAGGGGGATTTGGTTGATTGGTTGCTTCTGCATGTCTGGCATATTCTCCTGTCCTTTAGCCCCGAGCACAAGCACAAGCTTGACTCAGCCAGGGTCACACGCCTCTCATCTCTCTCCATTTCTTTAAGTGTTTTTCTTTGTTCTCTTAAAGTGTTTCTTCTTTTTTTTCCCTTTTTCATTCGTCTTCAGTCTGAACAAATAAAGCTGTTCGGTGTAATCTCGGGAATATGTGATTTAACAATGGTATACATTAGGGCTGGCCAACATGTATAAAAGATTTGTTTTGATTTGATTGATTGGAACTCTATTCAAACCCCCAACCAAATATTAAGATAAGATAAGCCTTTATTTGTCCACACAATGGGGAAATTTCGGTGTTGCAACGCAAGTAGGTACAGACGTAAAAGAACTGATAACTTAAAGAAATATTGTGGATAATTGAGCGAGCACCAGGAATAGCAGCTGGCTAACAAACAAAAAAAGAAAAATGATTACTGCACTTTATGGCTAACCGTATGTTTTTATATAATGCATTAAAACAAAATGTTTTTGTTGCATAAAAATAAAGTTAAGATTTTAGTGGGCATCTTGAGCAAAGCGTGTCTTAATTTAGACCTCCATTTAAAGGTGCCCACCTCGATGGTGAATGATTGCACTGGAACAAGCCGTCAGCTGCTGGAACAATCCCCTGCCCCTCTCTTCCCCGCTCACTATAAATGCATGCATTTGTAGAGCTTGTGTGCCCCTCCGTCCCCAAATGAAAATGAGATTTGTCTCCTTTGGTTACATTGATACATTGTGTGTGTGTGGCTCCGCACATGGCAGCGTTAGTGAAATCCCTGCCTCTGATCCCAGATGGGTAATGATCTGGTCGCCTCCCGGGGCATCCTCGTTCCCCTGCTCATTCCCCTGCAAGATAAATGAGCTCATACACACACGCACACACAAATACATGTACAACAAGCACTCTTTCCCTCCAAGATAAATGGCCCTCCAATGCCGCCAATGCGAATGCTGCCAAATTTGGTGCTCCAGCTGGAACAATGCAAAGAGATTTCCATGTGGTTTCGGCAAATAATTGAATCTGTCCTCAATTTGGAAGTGATGAAGCTAGATTTGAACCCGGCCACACGTAGCGCACACACCGAGGCTGATGCTCTGGCTGCTCTGTTGTGTTGCAAATTCCTCTTATCCTCTTTCTTCTTGAAGCTCTTCAAATCCTCGTTCTGGATTTTTTTCCAGCCACTTTCTGAACTGCCTCCCCCCTGTTTTCTGGGACCCGCACACAGACCGGCGGGAGGCAGGGAAATCAATAGTGACTTAAATGTTTTATCATGGTGTGTCAGTGTAGTTAAGGCTTCGGTTAACCTGCTGCAATCATTCCTTAAAGGATTTGCAGCCTTTTCCCCAGCACATACTTTTAAGATTATCTTCCTGCGGGGCGATATTTTGCACCAAATGATAGAAAAAGACATTTTGAAATTAATTGTGTAATTACATTGTAGAAGTAAGTGTATGGCAACAGAAATGTGAGAAGACAGTAGATTAAGACACATGGCTGATAAAGACAAATGGCAGAGGTCTTCAGCTCATGTACCCACAGACCTGTGCTAATGAAATGAGAAATAGCCCCACACACAGCGCTAAATAGAAGAAGCCAGAGCCATCTATCTGTCTCTGTCAGGCTCCTGGGGCAGCTGTGGTCATTGGAAATACTAGTTTCACTTTAAATAAGTATGTTATCTTTGCTATCTTTCACACAAATGCTGATTTTAAAATGAAGCCAATACATGGAAATGATACGGTGGAAATGTTGTTTGTGCAGTAATGTTAACACTTTCCAGTGTGTCTGCGCTAAAGAGATCAAATACATCACTAAATAGTAAATAAAATCACATGTGTTCACTTTATATTCATGTTGATAAGTCCAAGAAGATCTGTTTTCACACAGACTGTTGCTGAGGGAAAATGCAGACATGCAACTTCACAAATCACATGGAGCTGCCAGCGTTTATTTACATTTTTGTAGCTTTTCGTAATGTTTTCTAATATTTAGCAGACTTTAGGGACTTCCTTCGGGGAAACTTATTGCTTCTGTAAGTAGGAACTAGAAGTATACTCCTCTGCCTTAAATTTAAAGTTTCAGCACTGTGCAGTGTAAGTGCTGTAACTTTACTTCCCAAAGGAATATTAATGCTGTTTTCTGGCTCCTGGTTTTGAGCTGTTGAGAAGAGGAACAGGGAACATTGTGTTTCGGTCTTGAACTCAAGGTTTTCCCAGCATTGTCTCTGTTGCATTTTATTGTGTTACTGTTGTTAAATTGAATCCAGAACATTTGATTTAAATGAAAAATATTGTTGGTGGGATGTTGTGGCGCAGATGTTTTAATGTTAAAAAAGAGACGCCCCAGTTTGAGGGACAGTCGTGTCTTGTCCTGTCCTGACCAGAGTCCAGCGTGCTTTATAAGCGAGCCGTCTAATCAAGCCTAAATGTTTTTTTACAAGTTCAGTGCTAATAAGACGTTTATAGGGAATGGACTGGAGGCAGAAGTCCCAACTAGCCTTTATAGACACAAAGACACTGGCGAAACAGACTATTCTCACTGAATCCTGTGCATAATGTAGTGTTCTCTGAAAGCTTCTAGTGTTGGAGAAAAAAAAGTGAATAATTATCTCATTGACGATGGATAAATCATTACAGTTTTAAAGACAGAAATCTTCTCAGGAGATGTCGCCACGTCTCGGATAAAGCCATATCCTCCATCGCAAGTGTGCCCCTCCCCTCTCGCCACTTATGGATCAATATCATAGATCACAGAGCTATCGGGCTGCAAAAGGCCCAGATCACCATAAACACGCCACACACTCAACCGAGAACAAATGGTCATGCGTCTCCCTGAGAGCGCAAATGATGAGCAGTAGCAGCGGCGTTGTGGTCGCCCTATAGACTTTATTGATTCACTTATGGCCGCTTCATATGCTGGTGCGCAGTGTTAAACGCACATTTTCTCTTATTAATCAACGACTGCTTTGATACGCATAGAAAACCAGGACAGTACAATAATAGAAGATTAAAAGTGTGGCAGTGATTGATAGATTAAACTGGACATTAACGAGAAAACTCTACTGTAAATAAAAAAAATGGTGCACAAGTTAGCCATTATTTGATTATTGCTTTCAAATACACCAACATTGATCGCTTTTTCTCTGTCGCGCAGGGTAACGGAGGAGGAATCCACAGCGACCACGATGGAGGCTCTGAAGGCCCGGATCAGAGAGCTGGAGAAGCAGATCCTCCGAGGAGACCGATACAAGTGCTTGATCTGCATGGTGAGCATCCGAAAGCCAAATGTCTCTGATCGTGTCTTTATCGTGCCACGTCTGCTCAAGAGAAAGTGCATTACATTAGTATGAAACACGTGTGAAACGAAACATGTCTGTGTGTGTTTCCTGACGCATGTCGCTCACGTCATCTTTTGAGTTTCTGTGAACGGACTGGGAGTTTTGTCGTGTGTTTTGCATGGCTTTGAAGAACGGCTTGCTTCGTGCCCAAACGTCCGTCTTGTCCATAAACTCCTCCCTTTCTGATGCCCCATTTGTGAAGGCATGCGCACGCCCAACCTTTCTCGCCCATTCGAAAGATCACATGGCAATCTGGCACACGGGAAGGTTAAACCGAAGCCCCAGTGCTCGGCGGGTGATTCTCAGTGCTTGTATTGGTGATTGATTGGACACACAGATCAATAACTTGAGCCACATGTTTAACCTTGACAACAGCAGGCGGCGTGAGGGACACGGTCAATATTCATGCACTTCGGAGGGTCCCGTCCCGCTCGACCACCCCCCCGACCCTCTGTGTTCGTGCGGCCCACTTTATGTCACGCGCCCGTCCCGTCACACTTGAAGCCTATAGACAGTGCAGCGTCGGCATCCCGGGCCCGCGCGCAAGTTAAGCGGGTAATTACCGACGGCTGCACTTCCTAAAGGTCGGCAGGCGCCCGAGGTGACACGGAGGGCAAGGCACCGCGATCGATCACTCAACTGCCCCCGCGCTCGCCGGGACGCTCGCGTCTCATCTGTCACTGTCCCTCGCGCGCGCTCCCAATCAGTGTCCACCGGCCTGTCAGCGCGTCGCCCCCCAAAAGTCGGTGGCGTCGACCCTAAACGAGCGTCATTAGTGAAGGAGGGAATTGAAATGGTTTGTGTAAAATGTTGTTTTGACCCACCTTTTTTTCAGACTGATTCGTTTGTTTTAAGTTATCTCAAGCTTGTCTTACTTTGCCCCTTTTAAGTATCTTTCTTGTCCTGGTCATCTGACGAGACCGATGTAGTGATTCTTTTCATATCGGTCGTTACCACCAATGAAGGTGACATGCAGACGATTGCCGTCACTCAAAATTGTACCAAAGTGAAGTCGCGTCCTTTTATCAGAGATGACAGTTCAATCATTTTCATTTGTTTCTCATTTCCTGTGGGCTGTTTTCTGTCTGGAGGCTTTGTCTGTCTGCGTGTCTCTGTTTACACGTCTTGTGCTGCTCAGTGGTGAATGTGAAGTGACTTGAGCGCGCCGTTATGATTAGATGCCACCTTTAGCCCGCTCTCCTCTCCCGCCCGCTCTCCTGCAGCAGAGGAAGCCTGCTGTCCAGTCAGGTGTGGAGATCAGGAGCGTAGGGGCGTGGCCAGGGCCCCGGCCGCTGACCAATGAGGTTGGAGAGAGGCCGCCTAAGTCCCTCCCCCTCGGCCTGTACTGCCTGTACAGAGGCCTTGTGATTGGTGGCTACGGCAGCGGCATAAAGAGGCTCCTCCCACAGCCTTTAAGGAGGGTAAGGCACTCCTCCCTCCTCCACCTTTCCCCTCCTCACCTCATGCCTGCTTCTTTTCCGAGAGGAAAAGAAAAGTTGACCCATCCGCGTGGGCCCAGTCATCGCTCTCCTCCTCCCCGTCTTGTCTCCCACCTGCTTGCTGCCTGCCAAATGTCTGCTTGTGGGTGTCTCACAGGACGCTCGTTCATTCGTGGCCAATGCGGCTGTACACCGTGATGCTGGCTGTGCCCAGACGTGCCTGTGTTGTCAGTGGCTTGGTTATTGTGGTTGAAATGTGGCTGTTGCGGTGCTGCTTGTTCGTATTTTGCATGAGTCTATTCAAATCGGTAAACATTTGAGGATAACTGTTCCCTTTTGCATTCGCAGGACTCCTACACGATGCCGCTCACCTCCATCCAGTGCTGGCATGTCCACTGTGAAGAGTGCTGGCTCAGGACTCTGGTACGCACCATACTCCCGCACACACGGCACACAGCCACAGCACTCTGCCGCAGGGATCCCGGTCGCTACACGCAGTTATTGCAGTCTCATTTCAAACGTGTCCGTGAGCAGCCGGGCCCGCTGGGACAAACTAAGATGGAATATTTCTCGGATGACCTGTTCAGTCCGTTCAGAGCCTAATGCAAACGCTTCCTCTTCTCAATAGGCTCGGTTGAAATTGCACCCAAAAGGCTTGTTAAAACGCTGGAATAAAGTGGTCAATGTAGCCTCCAATGAGTACCCCTCGCCCCCCGGGTTCATACACACATGCACAGCGCTACTGTTGGTTATTAGTCTAATATATTCAGTAGTGTGTAATTAGCTGGTGCTAACGCAGTTAATGGAGCACTGAAGAAATAGTGCTGCGTTGCTGCTGGGAGGATAAACGGTAGCCTAATTACAGT
Organism: Eucyclogobius newberryi; assembly: GCF_026437365.1. NCBI lineage: Eukaryota > Metazoa > Chordata > Actinopteri > Gobiiformes > Gobiidae > Eucyclogobius > Eucyclogobius newberryi. The sequence continues at coordinate 16,393,509 of NW_027315746.1, forward strand.
AGCTTTGACTGTGGGTGTTTTTCCTTTATTCTTCGTCACCTTATTGTTGTTGCATCTTATTTCCACCGTTGCAAGGTTTTTTAAGTAGCAAAGATAAACAAACACGACAAAATCCCTATTACCTTGCCATTAGCTCAGCGTGAACGTATTATAGGAACAGTTTGAGTGTGCTGTGTACCTGCATGCTTCACTCACTGGTTTAATGTATGGCGCATTAAACTCATAGCCCGGAGACAGCTATTAAAACAGTGAGCCGGGCTGATCAAAGTAAATGCCAGGCAATCTAGTTAACATGAGTCCTGCCCCTCGCCGCTTTAACGAGCGCTGCAGCAGGAGCACAGCGTGACGGGCACACACCCACACGCGCTCAACAACAGTACAAAGACGTGTGGGTAAATAAAAGTACAGACTTGATCCGAACTTTTAGGGTGAATTGTAAGCAGGAGGATTGTTTGGAGAATATAATAATGGGCTTGTTTGTTTGTCTGCATCCGTTTTGTTTGTGTAGTTATGCAGTTACACAAGTTTTTTTTCCGATTTCTTAAACCAAACTGGAACAACAAAAAGGTAAAAGGTTCTTCTGACGCAGATTTGGCAGGTTTCCTGGAAAATGGGCCTTACATTTTTTGGAGACTGACAAGACGTACTCGTGTCTGCTGACCTCTGAAGTGATTCTTCTCTCTTTGTGCTAAATATCACACTCTGGGGGAAAAAGTAGATTTACTGACATTCTACTCATGTTGAGGTTAACTGGAGAAATTCTGTAAATTCCACTCAGTCATGTCATGTTAATGTCTGGTTTCTACCACAAACCTTTAACTAACGTATTATAAACAAGGTACGGGTCCCATCTCATAATATTAAAGACATTTTTACAGTATTATTATGCTTTTTGGGGGTATTTAGTAATAAACTATAACAGACATCTATCGCACTTTAATTTTGTACATTATAAACCGCAATAGTGACCAAAAACTGCATAAGTTAGTGCATAAGTGGCAAGGGCAGTGGGCGTACATAGGAGGAAGGTGAAAACAGACATTTTCTGACCTCGGGAGCCTCGCGTGCAGGACAGTACTGGTCTACGCAAACATCCAAACACATATGGACCATCTATATACAACTCTGCATAAACCAATGACGAGGCAACACGTTATAAGATGTTTGAAAGTATCAGTGTCCTGTTGGTTAATTCGTCCAACACTCACTGAAATTTTAAATGGCCGCTCGCCTAATCAGTAACTTGGTGATTGACTAACGAGCCGGCCAACATCGCTGGGAATGTTTAAAGTCCCAAGTTGGGTTATTAATGTGTGGTGCCGGGAATTTGCTGCCAACCCTGGATGTGGTTAGGACGGCAGCCGAGACCACCCAGATCAGGCAGAATTAGCCTTTTGTTACTCATTATCACCTGACGGTTTAGTGCGGATGGCCCGCGATCAAAGCGCTCGAGCGGATGTGCAGGCTCCAATCTTTTTACAACCGCATCGCTGTATCTCCTGTTACTATACAATCATTTACGTTCTGTGTTTGAATACTCTAACGTTATTTGTCTTTTGTCTTTGCAGGGTAACAAGAAGCTTTGTCCGCAGTGCAACACCATCACCTCACCCGGAGACCTTAGGCGTGTTTATTTGTAAAAAAAAAAAAATAATAATAATAAAGATAAGCACTCCCGCGGCGCCTCCTGCCCCCCCTCCTCACTTCTCCAGCCACCATCTTGGATTTCATCGCCACTTCCTGATGCTCCTCGTTTCATTTCACACGGCCTGCGCTGGTAGCGAAAGACCCCCTCAAGACCAGAGCGCACAGACTAGTAGACATTCATATGGAGAGCTCTGCGGGGCTTAAATGTGAACAAACTCAAACAGACTTGTTGAACCACCAGGCCGTGTCGGGATTTTGTGCGTTTTAGCGAAGCGACGCCGCACCACACCAGGACCCGGACCTAAAGACTTAATCAACATTTCAGTGGTGCTGGAATGCCTTTCTGTTTATCAAGCGAGAAAAACTGCTTGAGAATATTAAAAAAAAAAAGAAAAAAATCTAAACTGAACTGAGAATAATTTCACCTGAAGAAAGGAGTTTGATGTTCATCTTCTGTCCCCCGCTCCTTCAAATCTTTTCTTTCCCTCTCATTTTGTGGTGTTCTAGTGAAGTAAAAACCAAAACGTTGCCCCTCTGAAATGCAAGCACATGTATTATAGTTCTATGTATGTTTACAATGTTGGGTGTAAATGACATAGAGTTCAAGCATACACACTTGTAAGGACGTACCATCATCAGACTTATAATCTTTAGGCCCTGTTTTTACCTGTAGGTGAATGGGTTTGGGAAGAATAATTGGGGAAAAAAATGGCTAGAAATAAAGCCTTCTGTATTTTTAAAAAAAGATTATTTGTCAAGCTTTATTTCACTGTACAGAAATTTTAAAGATGTCAGTAATCGATGGGAAACGCAGTCTACTTTTCCGCCTCTTGATCAGAAGATTTGTAACGATAATAACAGTCGCCCAAATCAAGAAAAACAACGGAACTGCTTTGTTATATCGCGCCACCATGCTTGCGTCTTATTTGGAAGAATGCTCTCAGAACCATAGTCTACACACCCTTTTGCTTTGCCCAAGGATTTTTCCATTCTTCTTCTAATACCGCTGCAAAAATCCCAAATGTTGAATCTGGAAAGGCAGCTTCTTTCTAGCTATAAAATGGATGTAATAACGACCTCCCCCCCTCCTCCAGAGCTCTACAGTGGCAGCAGCAGCCAAGGTGGTGGTGTGCTTGTGTTTGTAAAGTTGTATTCTGTGATGTCCGTATTGTTGTAAAAAATGTTGAAAAAAGACAAAAATAAAACTTCTCAAATATAAATTGAGTAGTCTCTTCACAGAACAACGTATACATATAAATAATATAGAGCTCCAGTTCTATTCGCCACTGTAATATTCACTATATCTGCTTAAAGACATAAACCGTTCCTGGGTATTTATTTAGTTTTTGTGGCGGAGTGGCCCTAAACGTGACAAATCACTCGGGAGGATTGTGTAAGCTGTTGTTCTGTAAATGTGTGAAGCTAATTCATGTCATTTGTAAACCACATTTCACATCTATTAAATGATTCTCCCAACTTTACTTTGTTACACTAATTTACACAGTGCCCTTCTCTAAAAGCAGTAGTCGCTTCTCTTCTACAGTTATCACAGAGATCAGTGCATTCTAATTCAAATGGACACGAAATCCACAGTTACTAAAGTCTGTTCTGTCAACTTTGGTTTATTTTATGGTCACTCGAGTTCAGTTCAGTCTCAAGATAATTTTTTTCCACGACTACATGTAATCATATTTGGCACTAGGTGGCGCTATCGCAACAAAAATGTCAAAGTTTTAGGCAGATGAAGGAGATGATGATTGAACCTTAAACATTATGCGTAGTTCCAATTGTACTTAAAGTGCCTCTGACAGGTTTGACGACTCATTGAACTAAGTTAAGTTTTATGTGAAATTGAACTAAAAATTACAATAAAAATATGTTTTATCACAGAATAGCTCGTTTTTAAGGTTTATGATTTAACTTCCTGTTTGTAATTGAGGACATCACACCCGGACGTTACCCAGCAAACACTGAGAAAAAC